>NC_141940.1:12270750-12470961 GCF_057802395.1 Ceratotherium simum simum
CAGCATGTTGTTTAGTCTCCATGTATTTGTGACTTTCCCCAATTTTTTCTTGTAATTGATTTCTAGTTCCATAGCATTGAGGTCAGAAAAGATGCTTGATGTGATTTCAATCTTCTTAACTTTATTGAGGCTTACCTTGTTTCCCAACATATGATCTGTCTATGAGAATGATCCTGGTGCACTTGAGAAGAATATGTATTCTGCTGTTTTTGGATCGAATGATCTACATATATATGTATTAAGTCCATCTGCTCAATTATTTCATTTAAATCCACTCTTCCTTGGTTGACTTTCTGTCTGGATTATCTATCCATTGATGTAAGTGGGGTGTTGAGGTCCCCTACTATTATTGTGTTGCTGTTAATTTCTCCCTTTAGGTCTGTTAATAGTTGCTTTATATACCTTGGTGCTCCTGTGTTAGGTGCATATATATTTTTAAGTATTATGTCATCTTGGTGGAAAGTCCCTTTTATCATTATATACTGCCCCTCTTTGTCTCTCATTGTCTTTTTTATCTTGAAGTCTGCTTTGTCTGATATAAGTATGGCAACACCTGCTTTCTTTTGTTTGCCATTTGCTTGGAGTGTCATCTTTCATCCTTTCACTCTGAGCCTATGTTTGTCTTTAGAGCTGAGATGTGGGGCCGGCCCTGTGGCTTGGTGGTTAAGTGCGCACGCTGCGATGCTGGTGGCCCGGGTTCGGATCCCGGGTGCGCATCGAGGCACCACTTCTCCGTCCATCCTGAGGCCGAGTCCCACATACAGCAACTGGAAGTATGTGCAGCTATGACATACAACTATCTACTGGGGCTTTGGGGGGAAAAAAAAAAAAAAAAAAATCTTTAGAGCTGAGATGTGTTTCCTGGAGGCAGCATATTGTTGGGTCTTGTTTTCTAATCCATGCAGCACCTCTGTGTCTTTTGATTGGAGAATTCAATCCATTTACATTTAGAGTGATTATTGATATATGAGGCTTAACAATGCCATTTTATCTCTTATTTTCTAGTTGTTCTATATTTCCATTGTTTTTCTTCCTTTCTTTTTCTGACTGCCATTTCATTTTGTTGGTTTTCTATGGAGGTTTTTATCAGTTTTCTATTTTTTTATGAATTGTGGATCTGCTCTGATTTTTTTGTTTAATGGTTACCTTTGAGGTTTGTATAAAAGATCTTGTAGATGAGATAGTCCATTTTTTATAGCCTCTTATCTCCATAAGCCTAAGCAGGTTCCATCCCTTCTTCTTCCCCTTCTCAGTTATTGTTGTCACAAATTATTTTGTTTTGTATTGTGAGTTTGTGACTAAGTTGAAATGTTTATATTTACTTTTGATGCTTTCCTTCTCTTTATATTTTAAGTTATAATTAAATAGTTGTTACCTTGTCCTGAAAGAGAGCTACAGTTTTCTGATTTTGTTTATCTATGTATGTCCTTGCTCAAAGCTTTGTAGACCTTTGCCTTTTTGTTTCAGGTATGAGGACATCCTGAATCATTTCTTGTAGGAGAGGTCTAATGGCAATGAACTCCCTCAGCTTTTGTTTATCTGGGAAAGCTTTTATTTCTCCATCGTATCTGAAGGATAGTTTCTCTGGATAGAGTATTTTTGGCTGAATGTTTTTATCTTTCAGTATTTTGAATATATCATTCCATTCTCTCCTAGCCTATAAGGTTTCAGCTGAGAAATCTGCTGAAAGCCTGATAGGAGTTCCTCTGTAGTTTATTTTCTTCTGCTTTGCTGCCCTTTATATTTTTTCTTTATCATTAACTCTTGCCGGTTTTAATATTATATGCCTTGGAGAAGGTCTTTTAGCATTGATGTAATTAGGAATTCTATTGGCTTCATGTATTTGTAAGTCCAGTTCCTTCCCCAGGTTTGGGAAGTTCTCAGCTATTATTTGTTTGAACAAGCTCTCTGCTCCTTTCTCTCTCTTCTCCCTCTGGAATGCCTATAATGCTTGTGTTGCTTTTCCTAATTGAGCCAGATATTTCTCGAAGAATTTCTTCATTTTTTAAAAATCTTAGTTCTCTCTCCTCCTCCACCTGAAGCATTTCTATATTTCTATCCTCTAAATCACTAATTCTTTCCTCCATAATGTCAGCTCTATTTGTTAAGGATTCTAGATTATTTATTATCTCATTAATTGTGTTCTTTGTATCCATAATTTCTGCTTGTTGTTTTATTTATAGTTTCAATCTCTTTGGTGAAGTGTTCTTTTTCTCATTAATTTTATTCCTGAGCTTATTGAACTTTCTGAATTTTCTTTTAACTTGTTGAGTTTCTTTACGACAGCTATTTTGAATTCTCTGTCATTTAGATTGCAAATTTCTGTGATTGCAGGGTTGGTTTCTGGAGATTTGTCATTCTCCTTCTTCTCTGAATTGTTGCTGTAGTTTCCTGTGTTTGATGAACTAATCTTTTGGGCCAGATTTGTGGTAGTGTCAGGTTGTAGATTTTACCTGCTACTCCTAGGGGGAAACAGGAACTGAGTTTCTGATCTCACACCATATGCTGGAAGTTATGTAGGTACAGTGGATGCTCCCTGTGGCCAGAAAAATGTTCACACATGGGCTTAGTGTGCCACCGCACCAAGATGTGTTCCCACTTGTGGGGCCACAGCTGGTATTATGGGTGCTCATGCTGGCTGGGAAAGCATTCATGTGCATGTATATCTGCCACCTCCTCTTCTTACAGTCACGCCGGCCACTGTGCTTGGTGGGCAGGGCTTCTTCATGGGGTCCAAGCCTGGGCCACTCATTGGGACCACAGCTGCAGGGTGGGCTCTCCCACTGGCTGGGAAAGCATTTGTGCATGGGTCCAGGGCTGCCTCCATCCCTTCCCACAGTCACGTTGAGGCACATTCCCACTTTCTGGGCTGCAGTGATACTATGGGCATTCATGCCAGCTGGGAAAGCATTCAGGCATGCACATAGGGCTGCTGGGGAAGGGTAGGGGAGTGCTCACCTATCTCTACCACTTCCTGGGGAGCCAGTCCATCCACCTTCAGATGTATAGTCGCATGGATCTCTCAGGTGTCCTGTTGTGCTGTGTGGGTATCCTCTGTTGGTCAATGAATTTCCTTTTAGTTGTAGTCCAAAGGGAGAGAGATAAAGCAACAGCTCACTCTGCTGTGTTGCTGATGTCACTTCCTAAAAAAAAATTTTTAAGGTGTATAATTGATATTCTATGAAAGGAGAGAAAATGGAGTCATATAAAATGCTTGATTAAAACCACGAAAAGCATGGAAGACAAAAATAGGAACAAGAATAAGGGAAACAAATAGAAAACAGAAACAAATATGGTAAATATTAATCCATCTATATTAATAATCACTTTAAACATCAATGGTTTAAATACACCAATTAAAAGAGATCTTCAAAGTGTCAGAGTAGATCCAAAACCAAGACTCAACTAAATATTTTCTACATGAAACTCATTTTAAATATAAAGACACATATAGATTAAAAGTAAAGGGGTGTTGAAAGATATACCATGATAACACTGATGAAAAGAAAGTGGGAATAGTGATATTAATTTCAAGAAGAGCAAACTTTAGAGCAAAGAAACTTATCAGACATAAAGAGAAGCCTTACATAATGATAAAGGGGTCAATTCTCCAAGAAGACATAACAATCCTTAATGGATATGCACCTAACAACAGAGCATCATGATACATGAGGCAAAAACTGATAGAGCTACAAGGAGAAATAGGTGAATCCACCATTAGAGTTGGAGACATTTCTCCTTTGTGTAAAATAGAAATAATACTAGTGCCTATTGAAAGTGAGTATGAGGATTCAATGAATTAACACATAGAAAGCCCTTAGAATAGTGCCTGAAATATTGTAAGAACATGAAAAATGCTAGCTATTATTATTATTCTTAGTCTACCCTGAACCATCATTATTTTCTATGTTTAACACACAGATCACTATAATAATCTGTCACTTTTGCTTCTTTCTGGAAAGCTGGTAAAAAGGGAGGGGAAGAGAGTAGTATAGAGATGACATAAAAGAAATTAGATCACAGAGAGAAAACATTTATTCTTGCACCCTTACCCTCAGCATGACACCTGCTGAACTGAAGGGAGAAAGAAAATTGCTGAGAGAATAGATCAATAAAATTTATTCTTCCCCTACTGTTTGAATCCATCCCTTAGGCTGGGCACATGGCAGGATTTAGGAGGCAGAGGAGATGGGATCCTTCCTTATTCCCTCACTCATATTGCCCTTTGTCCAGCTTGGACAGAAATACTGTGGAATTGTAGGGAAAGTGGCACATGAATTTATAAGGAAACTGGAAGCAGAGTAAAGAAACAGAGCAAAAAAATGAAAGAGAAGAGGGGGACAATACACATATGTGTTATAATAAATGCAAGTAGGCAGTATTTTTTGTTGTTCTTAAAAAAAATTTTGTTACATAAACTCTTCTGAAGAATTCAAGTGTGGAGGAAGGCTGTTTTGTTGTTATTGCTCTCTAATTCCTGTGTATGAGGGTGCATTAAGTGTAGGTGGCGGTGCCCTTGTGATAAGAAGGAGGAAGGAGCTAACCTTTATTGAGTACCTACTATGGAAAGGTGCCTAACTAAGTGTGTAACTTATAAAACCCTTAAACATGCCAGCAAGGTAGATTTAGTCCGTTTTACATATGAGGAAACTGAAGCACAGAGGGTTTAAGTAAATTGCTGAAGTTCACATAGCAAGTAAATTGCATATCTGGATTCAAACCCAGATCTGTCTGATTCCAAAGACTCTGATGCTTCCATACTGCCTTCATTTCTTTAAAAAATACATGCCTAAAAGAGGAATTTGGAGCTCCCCTAGAAAACCAGTATGTGATATAAAATTGTACTTCTTCATACATGACCAGTTTTATAATATAAGTTTTAGTTCCTGGTGCCTGGAAACTTTCATACTGGTCTGAGGTCATCTTCATCCAGAACTCTTCAGGTATGTGAGAGTGACTTCTCTGAGACTATGCTTGTCAAGCGTGTAGACTGGTATAGCAAAATGAACCTGGAGTTGGACTCAGATAGTCCTGAGTTCCAATATTAGTTTCACAATCTGTCTATAACATTGGGCAAGTTTCTTAGGTTCTCTGAGCCTCAATGCCCTCGTTTAACTCTCTTTTCTATCTCCCTTCTTCCTAATCTCAGTTGGGATAGATAAGAGGCATCTGTCTTCTTATATTTGGTCAATCCCTTGTGTGTGTTAACTATTGCCACCATAATTATGTGTAACAATCCTCCTCCAAACTCTGTGGCTTAAAGTTATCATGTATCTCACAAATCTGTGGGTTGGCTGGGTATCTCTGCTTCAAAGGCACAGCAGCTGGGAAAAATGTGCTCCATGTGTTTCCCTCTGGGGCCCAGGTTGAAGGGTGAACAGCTATCTGAGGGCGTTCTTCCATGGTCCTTGCAGAGGCACAGGAAGGCAAGCAGAAGCATGTGAGTCCTATTAAGTTATAGGATCAGAACAGGTATACTGTTACTTCTGCCCCATTCCATTGGCTAAAGCAAGTCACAAGCCCAAGCCCCAAATCAAGGGGTGGCAATGTACCTTCTGTGCCCATCAATGGTATAACAAAAGTGTGGATGCAGGGGAAGGTGAAGAATTGGAGTTGATGAGTCAGTCTATCACTCTCTTTGAAACTATTTGAAACTTTCTTCATCCTTCTCTGGCTTACTATTCTACTTCATCAGGAATAAAATCTCAATTTCCTGGCTTCCAACCTAAAAGTTTTCTGTATCCACACTTACCAATGATTTTCTCTTTTCTTCCAGTCTCCCTTTAAGATATGTCAACCTCTGCTTTGAATTCCATTCCCTTCTCACTCCTCTGAGAATCATTATCTCCGCTGTCTCCTATATACTCAACTAACACTTTTCTGTTTTCTCCTTCTTTTAAAATGCCAGTTTCCCTACTCTTAACAAAACACTAAAAACAAATTAACAAGTTCATTTGCCTCCACATCTTCCCTCTAGCAACAACCCCACCCTTCCCCTTCCCTTCTCAGCCAAGCTTTCAGAAAGTATTATTCTATTTTTCTGATTTCATTCACTCCTCGTTGTATTGAAATGTGGCTTCTGTTCCCGTCACTCTACTGATAATGTTTTCTCAAATGCCTCTGTAGATCATTCCTTTCCTGAAACGCTCTTCCTTTGGCTTACATATTACCTTCTTCCTGTACTCCTCTTATATCACTGTATGCCCTTCCTCAATTTCTTTCACTGAATCCTCTCCCTTGCCTGCTTTTTAAAATGTTGTTTCCTAGAGGCTGGACCACAGCCCTCATCTTATTCGTCACCTTTTCCACATATTATATAGTCTATTTTTCAGGTTTTAATTATTTCTATCTTAAGATCTCTCTTCTAAACTCCAGGTGTCTCCAAATGGATATCACACAGGTAACTGAAACCAAATCAGTGCCATTCTGAATTCACTACTTCCTACATAACACACACTGAATTTTATGATTCATATAGGGTTAATGTTGCCAGATTTTCTCACTCAGTCTTCCAAACTAAACCTTTCACCCCCCTTTGTTTCCTCTATTTTGATCTCGCCACATCCAGCCAGTCACCAAGTTTGAACAAATTAAAAGTAATCCTTCACCACCACTGCCATAGTTTAGATGCTGGTCATTTTTGTGTGGGTTTTTTGTTGTTGTTGTTGTTTGACTCTTTTTTGTCAGTGACTATTTCAGTAGCTTCTTAATTGGTTTCCCTCCATTTAGCCTTTAGGGGTTACATTTTTACAATCAAGTGCCTATCACAATACTTGATACATATTAGGTGCTCAGTATGAGTTAGATCTCGCCCTCTCCCTCATTCTCGAGGCAAACCCGTAGCACTAGGCATGGCCTAGAATGAAACTCACCTTGTGGCTTGATGATTTGTTCATTCTTCTTTGGAGAAAAGGCTCTTTTGGAAGTGAAAATTAGGCTTGATTTTGGCATCTCTGGTCTCCCATTTACTTTTTGGACCTTGTCTCCTTTGCTTGAATCACAGTGTACTTACAGTTTTCCCCTTCTCTTCGTGCCCTCAGGATAGTATAAGATTAACACTATCAGGAGGATTAAGCTTACAGAGAATAGACCTCAAAAGTTCTCACCACACACATAAAAAAATGGCAAGTATGTGAGGTGATGGATGTATTAATTAACCTTATTTTGGTAATTATTTTGCAATATATACATATATGAAATCATCACACCTTTGTACACCTTAAACTTACACAATATTATACGTCAATTATATCTCAATAAAGATGGAAAAAAATCAGTGCTATGTATAGCAGAGGAATGAGTTATGAGTTTTAGTTGTCAGGGAATTTTCTTTTTTGTGTGTGTGTAAGGAAGATCAGCCCTTGCTAACATCTGCCAATCTTCCTCTTTATTTTGCTGAGGAAGACTGGCCCTGGTCTAACATCCGTGCCCATCTCCCTCCACTTTATATGGGACGCCACCACAGCATGGCTCCACAAGCAGTGCGTCAGTGCGCGCCCAGGATCTGAACCGGCGAACCCCAGGCCGCCGCAGCGGAGTGCGTGCACTTAACCGCTTGTGCCACTGGGCCAGCCCCCTGGGAATTTTCCTCATGGAAAAAAGTACATTAAGGGGCCGGCCCTGTGGCATGGCAGTTGGGTGCGCGCGCTCAGCTGCTGGCAGCCCGGGTTCGGAGCCCAGGCGAGCACCGACACACCGCTTGTTGGGCCATGCTGTGGTGGCATCCCACATAAAGTGGAGGAGGATGGGCATGGATGTTGGCCCAGGGCCAGTCTTCCTCAGTAAAAAAAAAAAAAAAAAAAAAAAAAGAGGAGGATTGGCAGACGTTAGTTTAGGGCTGATCTTCCTCACAAAAAAATAAAAGAAAAAGAAAAAAGTACATTAAAATACCAAATTATAGCAAAAAATAAAAAAAGTAAAGCATGACTTCTTTCAGAAGGGTTAGTGTTTTAAAAGTCTCCAAAACCTTAAATTAAATAAATTTTCTAATAGCAGAATTCCAGCACTCAGTAATTGGTTAACGGAGGTATTTGTGGATGGTGTTGGTGGATGCCCTAAAATCATAGCCATCTCCATGGCCTGTTCCCATCCTCAGGCTGGCTCTGTACCTTGTTAAAGGTTATTGCTATAAACAATGATTATTTAATAGTCTTCTCTTCTGTTTGGTGATGCAAGGTAGATTATAATGGTAGCTCAAGTGCCTTCTGCCAATAGGTTCAGATAGAGTTCAGTTTCCTACAGTAGCTCCCAAATTGTTATTTTAATTAGTCAATTAATACTCATATCATTATTGGCGGATTACAATAAAATATCTTGTTGACTGAATAATTTACAAAACAAATTGGAATGTGAAGGTGAATTTTATTGTAAACCTAGAGTATATTTGAATTAATTTGTAAAATAATAGTGTTTAGTATAGCAACATCAATTCTGAATATATAATCATGAGATTCAATGACGTTGAACAAAGATGATGTTGGAAAAATTAGGTTACATGAAGAAATAATAAAGACCAGTGGATAAAATGCATAAGAGATATGCTGTTAATTTTGACTACTGATTTAAAATTTGACATAGCAGCAAATAGCATTATCTTCATTTTGTTTCCTCAAATGAAATAATAATTGGGAAGCCAGATTATTGTATAAAGCATGCTGAAATCATGGCTAATAGGCTGCTTATGTTGTTTTTTTAGAAATCAAAGGATCTCCCCTATCATGACATGTACTTAAAAGTGAATTTATGCCACTGTTCTGTCTGCTTTTTTCCATCAAGTTTTCATGAAAGCCTCTTCTGTTGTTCCATCTTCAGGCTCTTCTCGTTGGCAGAGGTAGAAAAGAGAATCTTTGTGTAGGAAAAAAGTCTACATGAAAGAGATTCTGGATTTGAACAAATGTATCCTTAGGTTCCTTCCTTTTGTTTAAAATGACTGATGAAGTATTAATTTTCAGATTTACTATATCTGAATTGTCATTAACTGAAGATAAATGCTCAAAGTAAAGAGTTGCAAGGAAAAATACTCAAATCCAAATGCCTTGGCTACATAGACTTGATGCTGGTATAATTTTAGGTCAGTAAATTTTCCTTATTTTTTTATATTTCAGACAGAGAGACATGGGTGTGAATACCAACACTGCTTATTACTATAATATAAGTGATTTGGGGTAAATTTCTGATCTTGTTTCCCTACTTGTAATTTAAAAATGATATGACTTAACATATGAGTATGTTATGATGGTTAAATGAGATAATTTATGTAAAAGTATAGGTACTCCATAAATGTTTACCTGCTTTGCTTAATGCTCGCTGTTTGACCATGCCCTCTTTTCCTCACATGTAAATAATATTACTGATATTTAAACAAATGAATGAATTATCATATTAATGTTAAATACGTGTTAGCCACTTTAAAGTAGGTCTTTTGGGAACCTGTACTCATTTTCTAATGGTGTTTCCAACACTCAAATCTTATCTTTAGCTGCTCTTTGACAATTCCTTTCAAGTAAATTTCCACACTAGTAAACCAGCTTTGTTACTTCAAATCAATAACTTTTTCAGCCAGAAGCAAAGAGTAAAAATATGTAATAAAGTTTGATCACCCACTGCAAATATATATAAATTTTTTTTGGTGAGAAAGATTTACCGTGAGCTAACATCCATTACCAATCTTCCTCTTTCTTTCTTTTTTACTTGAGGAAGAATAGCCCTGAGCTAACATCTGTGCCAATCTTCCTCTATTTTGTATGTGGGATGCCTCCATAGCATGGCTGATGAGTGGAGTAGGTCAGCGCCTGGGATCCAAACCTGTGAACTCAGGCCGCTGAAGCAGAGTGTGTGGGACTTGAACCACTCAGCCATGGGGTCGGCTCCTGAAAATATTTCATGTATATTCCTATCTCTTTTTCTTTTTTGGGACTCCAAAGAAACATATATTATAAGACTTGACATTGTCCCCAATTCGTATATCTCTGTTCATATTTTCAGCTTTTTTTTTTCTTCTCTGTGCTTTAGTTTGTCTGAAACTTCTGTTTGGTTCTTATTTAGGGATTTAATATGTCTCTACTACTCTCAAAGTCATAAGACTACCTACATAATCTAACATTTCAGCTTTACCATTAGTTACACATTGTTTTGTACTCTGAGTTTCCTATTGATTTTTGAGTTCTGTTCTTAGTAATCATTTTATCAAGAGAGCCTAGGTAGATCTTCCTGGCTAGTTCATATCTTCCCTAGAACTTGTACTATTCATTCATAGTATTCATCAGGGCTGTAATAATATGTGTTTGGGTGCAATTTAATTAACATCTGTCTTGTTTAATACACTGTATGAACCATGTTTCTTTTTGATCAGTGGTTTATCTTCAACACTTAGCACGTTGTTGTGCCTGGCATCTTGATGACATTCAAATATTTCAACAATGTTTCCAGAAAACTGAAAGACTTAAGGAAGTATACTCAAATGTTGTCCATTTGAAGGCTTCAGATTGAGAAAACGCTCCAGAGTTAATGGTGAATAACCTCACATATAATAATCATGACCATCATGGATCAGAAAGTTTGTTTTTCTAACTTTTCAGAACTTGAAAATTGTAGTTTGTAGAATTCTTATGAGGCAAATATCTAATTTACTTACTTATTTTGCTGTTTGTGAAATACATTCCTCTCAATTAAAAACAACAGATGGCCATTACATACTGTATAATGTATTAATAATCATACTTTCAAGTAATATTTCAGGAATATACAGAATCTTAACTTTCCCTCATTTTAAACTGGGAAAAATATAACTTTCTTCTCAGGAAATCAAGAAAGGTATTATTCCACCTAATTAGTTGTTGACCAGGCCAAAGTTTAGACTTTGAGAGTTGCTGGTAAAGACCATTTTTATAATGATGCACCATGTCATTGCATTGTGATGTACAGTGCCATTATCACCGCCAGCATTGCCAACACTCTGCCAGCACTGCCACTTACTGAACATCTGTTAGTGATCGTCAGTACTGTACCCATATATACTAGCCTGAATCATTAAAATATTCCAACATAATTGATATTGTTATCTCCATTTTTATAATTACGGAGAGTGAGACTTAGAGTAGCTAGTCACTTGTCCAAGATCACACAGCTAGTAAATGTCAAGTTGATTTTTAAATACATGACTAAGGCTCAGAAGGATTGGCTTTTATTTTACTCTGGTAACATACACATGACATAAATATACCATTTTAACTATTTTATAATGTACAATTCAGTGATACTTAGTACATTTACAATGTTGTGTAACCATCACCATTATCTGGTTCCAGAACATTTTTGTCACCTCAAAATGAAACCCTATTCTCATTTAGCAGTCACCTACATTCCCCCTCAACTGATTTTTGAGTATTGATGTTGGACGCCACAATTTTGTCACAATTGTTTATTTTCTCTAATAGTTGTTTTGCGGGCAAATTTTAAAAGATTATCTGTATATATGATCATGTCATCTGTGAACAGAGTTTTACTTCTTCCTTTTCGGTTTGGATGCCTTTATTTCTGTTTCTTGCCTAACTGCTCTGGCTAGAACTATCTGTACAATGTTGAACAGCAGTGGTGAAAGTGGACATTCTTGTACTGTACCGATATTAGGGGAAATGCTTTCAGTCTTTCACTATTGTGTATATGTGAGTTTTCCACAACTGCCCTCTATCGTGGTTAGAAAGTTCTTTTAATTCCTAATTTGCTGAATATTTGTGTCATGAAAAAGTGTTGGATTTGGTCAAATGCTTTCTCTACATCAGTTGAGAGGATCACGTGTGTTTTTTTTTTTTCGTTCATTCAATTAGTGTGGCCTATTATATTGATTGATTTTCATATTTTGAAACATACTTTCATTCCCAGGATAAACCCCAGATTGTCATATTGATAATCATTTTGACATGCTGCTGGATATGGTTTGCTAGTATTTCATTGAGGAAATTTGCATCTATATTCATAAGAAATATTGGTGTGTATTTTTTTTTTTATTGTGATATGTTTGTCTGCCTTTATTATGAGGGTAATGATGGCTTCATAGAATGAGTTGGGAAGTATTCCCTTCTATATTTTGGAAGAGTTTGAAAAGGATTGGTGTTAATACTTTAAAATTTGGTAGAATATTTATCAGTAAAGTCATCTGGTTCTGGGCTTTTCCTTCATGTATGTTGATTACTGATTCAATGTCTATACATATTATGCATCTATTCAGATTTTCTGTTTCTTCTTGAGTCCATTTTGGTAGGTTGTATGTTTTTAGGATTTTGAGTCTTCTCTCTTTTTCTCTTAGACACCCTTGATAACAATTTGTCAATTTTGTTAATCTTTTCCACAAAAAAACTTGGTTTAATTGATTTTCTCTATTCTGTTTCTTTTCTCTATTTCATTAATCTCTCCTCTAATCTTTATTATTTCTGTCCTTCTGAAATTTTGGGGTTTAGTTAGCTCTTCTTTTTTTAGTCTTGATGGTGCTCAGGGCAAGCTACCCCAGGAGGCACCACTCTGATATGCGGATTATTTCGAGCTGAAGACAATAAGGGCTCAGAGAACTCAGGAAGAATATTTGAGTTTCCCTCCCAAACTGCCTAAAGAATTTAAAACAAAAGATCTGTTTCAAGAAAGAGTTGTTACCGTGATGGCTGTAAAGATAATGGAGGATAGAGGTTACAATAGGAAAAGCACCAAGCCCCTTTTATCAAAAACTCTATCTCTCCCTGACCACATTATCTATAGATGACCCTGAAAAAAATTGTCTTCCTGGCCTCTGAAGTCCCAGACCACTACCCACCCCCAACACATTCCTCGCCTTTAGCTGCAATACTTAAGCAAGCAGCTTAGACAGAGGGACGAGTTGCTCATTTCTGAGTTTCTCCCATGTATACATGTTATTAAACTTGGTATTATTTTCTCCTGCTAACCTGTCTTGTTAATTATTTGGCCAGCCATTAGAACCTTAAGGAAAAGGGCAGAGGGAGATTCTCCCTCTTCCCCTGACAGTTTTGGCGTAGTTGCCAGTAGCCACACTGGTTGGCAAGGTGCCTTCTCTGGCTGGAAGACCTGCCTTCTCCCTGGACTACTGCAGATGATGAGATACGGGAACGCCTGACGAAAGCCGGCAAAAGGTAAGACTTCTTACCACATCAGCCTCCCGGAATCTCTATCTGGGGGGTCCGGCGGAAGGAAGTGGTGAGAATTTTTTCTCTTTCTAAATTTAGATTGGCAGGAGAAAATATTTGGGAAACTAGTTTCTTGTGCTTTTAGTGACTCTTGGTTTAAATTTGGTAGAGTACTCTTGGTTTTGATCTTGATCCCTTTTCCTCCCAGAGTAGTCTCTGTCTTGTTCTGGATCCTGAGAAAACTTGGCTTTGTGACCAGTGAGAATCTTCTCCTTGGTCTCCACCATACGGAAGGTGCATTTACCGGGGTGCCCCTTGGTGGCCAGTTGAGTAGACTGGGGTTCCGAACTGTCTCTTTGTCCGGCTGTGCCAAGCTCTCAGGGGAGTTTGTCATAAAGGGCCCAGTCCATAAGGGCTTTTCTTGTCTTAACCTTTGTTGCTTGTTAGTGCTGGAAAAATCCCATTCCAGTATCACCTGCCCGGTGTCACAGATTAGCAGGTCTGTGACTGGAGGCGTCCCACACTATTGTGAGAGACCGGAGACACCGTTTTCACTACACCATCCTTACCGCCTGTGCAACGAAGGTCTTTACTTTCTCTGAGTATCTTTGGGAGTGAATTCTGTGGATCATGGGGGGCTACATCATCTGCGCCCTCACCAGGGACGCCTCTTGTGTCCATGGTAAAGATTTATTCTAAGCGTGGAAAGTTACCTCTGGGTCTTTCCTTAAAAAGACTTATTGGATTGAGTCACTATTGGAATAAAGATACAAATGAAGATCCTACTCGTCAATGGCCAGACGACAGATCCTTTAAATTGGAAAAACTTCTAAATTGGGGGAAAAAAAAATGTTTTGAGAGCTCTCACGTAATTGTTTAATTGGTACCTAAAAAATGGCCAGAAAAAGGAAGGGAAAAATTTGACTAGCCTTAAGACCTTGACTCAGGTTACAATTGAATTGAGAACATGTAAAAGTGTAAGTGTTGATAAGATTATAAAGGTTGGAATGTTTGAGCTAATTTTATATAAAGAGGTTACATCAACTTTGCCTGAGTATGTTTTAAAATGTCTGAATGGGAATGCTTCCCTTGTCCAAAATTAGAAGACCAAGACCTATGGATAAAAATCTTAATGATAACTATGTTTAAAGGTATAAGAGGTGATGAAATTTACATGAAATTTTATAGAAAAAAACTGATGTTATTTCTATTACAGAACTGGTTAACAAAAATAGTAATTTAAATGATGGCTAATTTTATCTAATGTCTTATGAAGTCTTGTAGACAATCTAAATAACTATTGGGAATAAGTAACTAAATAGTTGTGAAAAAGATGAATGTTGGATGAACTTTAAACAATAATTATGTGCTACGGTGGTTACAGCTTCCAAACTCTTTTTGGTGACTTAAAACTTTCGAGTTTTGCTAAATTTATGATAAAAATTCTCTGAATACCATCATTTCCAAATAAGATAAGATATTAGACATTGATTGCTAAATGTACGTTTGTCTACATTTGGCTTTTCATTACAGGAAAACTAAAGTGTTTTGGGTCTATTGGTAAACGTGTTTTATTAAAAGATTGTACTATAAAGTAACATATTTCTAAAAGTTATGAAGTGTTTATAAATTTATCAAGCCCCAAGATACTAATGTAAAAGAAAGTTTATAATTGTTTACTTAGTTTTTACTTACAAATTAAGGTTTCTAGGGGTTAAAATTTCTAATTAGTATATGTGATTGAAGCTACTAAAAAGTAAGAAAAATATGTCTGTGTACAAGGAAAGTAAGATGTATAAAGAAGGAACAAAGAATTGGTTGATTAAGAAAGATAAATTTGTCCTCAAGTACTAGGAGGGAAAAGAAAGACATGGGACAAATTCTGAATGTAAAAAGAAAGTTATAGGTTTGTGGAAGAGGAAATCTGGAAAAGGAGTTTTTGCATGGTCAAGTTGGCTAAGATTGAAATGAATTTAATTAAGTAAATGAGTTTTAATAGCAGAAGTAAGCTGGCGCAAAATTAAAATTTGGTCTTCTGTCTCTTAAAAGGATAATTTGCTTAAACTTGATAAAGAGGTTACAAAAGATTTTTCTTTACCTTTGAGTAAGTCTACCTAAAAGACAGAAAATCTATGTTTTGTTAAAATAATTTCCTGTGTTCAAAAGACTGAGGTCTCTATATTAAGGCTTTTTGGACTGTTAATGCTCTGTTTGCTTTAACTTTTTATATTTTTGACAAGCTCCCCAAAATTCATATCTTAAATAAAGTCTTTTTGTTACTTTTTTTCTTTGAGAATTTTCAAAGGGCCCTGAAACTTCTCAAAGAAATTTGCTCTCTTCCTATAAGGAAAAAGATACTAAACTTATTAGGCTTATTCAGTATGTTAAATTACATGGAAAGCATTGTCAGACAAGTGTGGATAAGCCTGCTTAGGTGGTATTTTGTGGGTAAATGTTATTGATATAGGTGTTTTAAAATCGTATAACATTACTGAAATTCTGATCTGTCCTGGTTATCAGTCATAATTCTGGTTATTATTATTTTAAAATGTTGTAAGTCACAAAATTAACTGAATTTCTCTGTCAATTGCCATTTTGAGGTCTTGTTGTTTACAGACTTCTTTGCTCTAATGCTTTTGCAAAATGTTTCAACTTCAAAAAAATTCATAGAAAGGACTCTGACATTTACACTGGAGTACAGGTTTCTGACAAACTTTCTGATCATAAAACTGAACTTGGTAAAAAAATTGCAGAAATATGATGGAGAGACTGATGACTTCATGAAGCTGCTAACAAAAAGATTGGGATCAAGAATAGATTACACAAGACTAAATAAACTGATAAAGATCATTATAATTTTTATGATTTTTCATTTGAAGTATTGCTGAATTTTTAATGTTTTGTTTTTTCAGATTTAAGGAAAACTTTTTATCTTTTCTCCTGAGCTAGCTATGACTTATAACAATTTGGTAAATGATACTTTTATAAATAAATTTAAAATATTTATCTTTTTCTCTCTACCTGATCCCTCCAAGATTTGAAAACTCTTAGTAAGTGAGTATTATTGTTTTCATGGCAATATAGTTATTTGCATAAGTTCAATAAGAATCTGTTCTCCTTGTAACAGGACGCAATTGGAAACACTGGTTATATTACCAAGGTTGTGACTAGAACATCATATTTGCGATATAACCATACAGCTTTTGAAGAATGAAGATTAGACTTTATAGAATAAAGCCATGTGAAAATATTGGCCTAGTACCTTATGTTCCAAGCAGCACTTAACCAAGACAAGTAAAAAATGTCACTTATCTGGCAGGTACAAGGAACCTCAAAATATTTGGGGGGAACCTCGGAAGAGAGGAATTCACCCAAATCTGTAGGTATTACAGGCGAAGTCTGATGACAAAATTCTTGGCTTGGCTTTCCTGGCCTCGAGAGGCCTTTAAAGTTCAATCTGAGATTCCTTATAAAAAGTTCCAGCAAAGCAGATTTAAAAGAGCCTATGTGATCAATGGCTATTCTTGCTGTACTTATATAAATAATTGGGACAACACTATTGGAACTAGACTTATTTTGCAAACTAGTTAGTTTTAATTTGGCTATCTTAATAAAAATGAGGGTGATTTTAGAGAAAAAAATTATATTTCAGTAAAAACTATAGTATACATTTGCAGATATTAGATCCTAGTTTTGTTAATTGTCTTTTGAGGTTTTTTGTTTTATATCTGTTGACTAGACTGGATCCTGATTTCTTCTAGTCTCCTGAAATATCTGGCTAAAGATACCTAAACTAACGTTTTTGATTTTTTCCATCATTTTCATTTAGAATCACTGAAAACTAAACCTGCCCTTTTTCCTAAAGCCTTACAAACTGAAGCTGATGGACTTGATATAAACTTAAGAGATTACCCGATGACATCATCAGAGACATTTTAAACTGCAAAAGATGCTTTGACATTGACATCTAAAAATCTTCTTAACTGGCTGTCCTCTAAACTCAGAAACTGTTTTAGAACTTGCTCCAACCATTAACCTTGTCTTTCTTTTGTTTACATAGAAATGCTTCTATTAAATACTTGATTACTTGCTTCCACAATATAGGCGTAACCTTGAGAGCCCACCTGCATCACCACCTTCCAAAAGGAACTTAATTGAACTGATCTATTATCAAGACTAAAAAATGTGTTCAGTGAGATGAAACAATCTACCAACTCAGCTTCTAAACTATGAAACTTCTTTAAGTTTCAAAAGGACTATGAAACTTCTAGGGAAGTTTCAGAGGAGGGAACTGATGGTGCTCAGGGCAAGCTACCCCAGGAGGCACCACTCTGATATGCAGATTATTTTGAGCTGAAGACAATAAAGACTCAGAAAACTCAAGAAAAATATTTTAAGTTTCCCCTCCCAAACTGCCTAAAAAATTTAAAGCAAAAGATCTGTTTCAAAAAAGAGTTGTTATCATGATGGCTGTAAAGGTAATAGAAGATAGAGGTTACAATAAGAAAGACACCAAGCCCCTTTTATCAAAAACTCTGTCTCTCCCTGACCACATTATCTATAGATGACCCTAAAAAAAATTGTCTTCCTGGCCTCTGAAGTCCCAGACCACTACCCACCCCCAACACATTCCTCGCCTTTAGCTGCAATACTTAAGCAAGCAGCTTAGACAGAGGGACGAGTTGCTCATTTCTGAGTTTCTCCCATGTATACATGTTATTAAACTTGGTATTATTTTCTCCTGCTAACCTGTCTTGTTAATTATTTGGCCAGCCAGAAGAACCTTAAAGAAAAGAGCAGAGGGAGATTCTCCCTCTTCCCCCGACAGTTTCTAAAGGTGTAAAGCTAGGTTATTGCTTTGAGATCTTTCTTCTTTTTGAATATATGCATTTATAGCTATAAATTTCCTTCTGAACACTGCTTTCACTGCATTCCATAAATCTTGGTACGTTGGATTTTCATTTTCATTTGTCTCAAAATATTTTCAAATATCTCTTGTGATTTCTTCTTTGACCTATTGGTTACTTAAGAGTGTATTGTCTAATTTCCAAATATTTCTTAATTTTCCAGTTTTCCAGCTGTTATTGAGAAGATAGTTTGTATTATTTCAGTCTTTTAAAATTTATTTGGACTTCTTCTGTGGCCTAACGTAGTCTATCTTGGAGAATGTTCTCTGTGCACTTGAAAACTGTACTACAAAAAAATGCTAAAGGGAGTTCTTCAGGCTGAAATTAATGGAGACTAGACAGTAACTCGAAGCCGTATGTGTGTGTTAAAATATCCAACCATGAATGCAGAATTGTCTATTTTCTCCTAATATCTGTCAATTTTTCCTTAATGTGCTTTGAAATTTTGTTAATAGATGCACACTCATCTATTATAGTTATATCTTCCTAATGAATTGACACTTTTATCATTATCAAATATTCATTTTTATTTCTGGTAATACTTTTTATCATGAAATCTATTTTATCTGATATTAATATAGCCATTCCAATCTTCTTATTCTTATTTTCTGCATAGTATATATTTTCCCGTCTGCTTACTTTCATTCCATATTTGTCTTTACATGTAAGAGTGTCTCTTAGGCAGGATATAAATGCATCTTAAAAAATCTGTTCTCCCAGTTTTTCTTTTAATTGGAGTATTTAGTCAATTAATATTTAACTATTGATATTGATGAATGTTTTAGGCTGAATTGTTTTCAGCCATTATTTCTTCAAATAACTTTTCTGTCACATTCTCTCTCCTTTGTTCTGGAGTGCCAATTACACATATGTTGGGAAGTCTGGTGTTATCTATTAGTTAACTGAGGTTCTTTTTATTTCTTTTAATCTTTTAGTTCTTTTTATCCACACTGATTAATTTCTATTGATTTATTTTACAGTTCACATATTCTTCTCTGTCATCACTATTTAGCTATCAAATCCATGTAGTGAATTTTTAAAATTTCATTATTATATTTTCCAGTTCTAGAATTTCCATTTGGTTCTTTTTTATAATTTCTGTATCTCTGCTGAGATAGCCTAAGTTTTCATTTATTACAAACATATTTTGTTTTACTTCACTATGGATTGTTATAATGGCTTATTTTAAAATTTGTGTCTACTACTACCGATGTCTCGGTCATCTTGGAATAAGTCTCCTTTGATTGATTTTCTTTTCTCTTGATAATGTGTTCCATTTTCTTGTCATTCTTTTGTATACAGATCGTTTTGGATTGTATTCTGGACATTATGAATATTAAATTGTGGAGATTTTGTATTCTACTAATTTTCTAGATGAGCATCCCTTGCTTTTTTTTATCATGCAATTATCTTGGCTAGATTGAATCTCAAACTCCCTTGAGTAGCAAGCCTGGTCTCATGTCAATCTTTTGTCTCCGCCCAAGCACCTTTGATTCTGCTCCATGCATGCTTAGTTCAGGGTTCAGTCAGAGATGTGAGTAAGCAGAATTTGAGTATCCTCACTCTGGTTCTTTCCCTTCTTAGATTCTCCCACTCTAATCAGCAGTGATGGACTCCATGTCTTCAATTTTCTGGATTCTCTGTCCAGAAAGACTATGGTTTTTGCACTACTATCTCCACTGTGTTGTGCACCACACAAGCAATGGCACTTAATCCCAGGATAAAGTCCATAAAAGCATGAACTTACTTCATACAACTACCTATCCCCCCTCTTCTGAGGATATACTTCTTACCAAAATCTGTTGGCTTCTGTTGATACTCCAAGACCTTCAGGTAGTTGCTTACTATATTAGTCTAGATTTTCTAATTATTTTCTGCAGGGCACTTTGTCTGGTAGGGTCTTAGTCTGTCATCACAGAAATCAGAAATCCTCCAGGTGGTTTTTATTTGACTCAAGTGTACAGTTTGAGTGGGTAGTGGTGATAAACCAGGAATATGCAGTTCAAGTTTTATTGTGAAAGTTCCTTGAATATCAGGTAGAAGAGTTTGTGCTCAATTTGTAAGGTAATGAGGAGTAAACAGAGCATGGGGAACTGGAGTTATGTTCTTAAAAATACCTCTTTTAGTAAGCCTGGGCTGACATAACAAAATATCGTAGACTGGGTGGCTTATAAACAACAGAAATGTATTTACCACAGTTCTGGAGGCTGGAAGTCCAAGATTAGGGTCCCAGCATGCTTAGGTTCCGGTGAGAGCCCTTTTCTGGGTTGCAGACTGCCAATTTCTCCTCTTAGCTTTATATGGCAAAAAGAGAGGGAGCTAGCTCTCTAGCCTCTTCTTATAAGGGCACTAATCTCATTCAATTCCACCCTCATGACATAATTACCTCACAAAGGCCCCACCCCCAAATACTATCACATTGGGCTTAAGGTTTCCACATGAAACCCTAGATGAATTTAGGTGGGGGGTGGGAGATGACACAAACATCCAGTCCATACAAATACCTGTATGTTTAACTTAATTAAAGTAGTCCACAAAATATCATTTGTGAGAATAGATGTTTGGAAAAAGTTTCTGTACTGTTATGTGGTCTTCTCCCAAAGTCTATGAAGAGATTTCAAAAGGAAACAGAGGAATTACAAAACACATTTTCCTTCTTTCTAGGGCAACCAACTTTGAGGCGGGAGTAACAGATAGCCAGCACATTGAAATTCAGTAACTGACTTTCAATTTCCCAGACTATAATTCTGAACTGACAGGAAGCAACGGGACTCAAACTAAGGCCCTTTAGTGAAGATGGACCAATAACTATGTGGGGTGCTGTATGTTCTGCTTTTGTTTGCTAAATAATAGGGTACTCCAGGGTGCTCTCATAATTACATCATAGCCACTTATTCAGAGCACTCCACTAGCTACCAACCTTGAACATTTTGAGTTGTTTCTAGCTAAGTAAATGAAAATGGTGGAAGAAAATAATTAGCCTAAATTGTATGAAACCCTTAGGAAAAATTAGTTTTATTAACCTGATGTCTGAGTCATCACAGGTACTGTTTTTGAAAAATGTCCTGCAATTTGGGTCTATAAAAGAGCCTTCTTTTTGTTGTTTATTAATTAGCAGCAGGGTAACCAATGCTGTATAGCAAATGGACACTGAAGAAACAGGTTTAGGACAAAGAGTCATTTTATGATTAGCCTTTTATTCTTCCTAATCATCTCTTCCATTAGTAAAACTCCCAAGGACAGCAATGGCACACAAGCTTTTGAAGTGGCATTGAAAGCCGAAATCAGCTAAAATAGTAGTTTGTCTGCTGCATTTAAGATGTAACAGAGGCAGCAGTGCATCGAGGCTAGTGTGAAGGTGAAAAAGAAAAAGAAAATAGGATACAATTGAAAAATAGATTTCTTTGTGGTTACTACCCTGGAATGGGAATAATTACTACC
Source organism: Ceratotherium simum simum (assembly GCF_057802395.1). Classification (NCBI taxonomy): domain Eukaryota; kingdom Metazoa; phylum Chordata; class Mammalia; order Perissodactyla; family Rhinocerotidae; genus Ceratotherium; species Ceratotherium simum. The sequence continues at coordinate 12,292,229 of NC_141940.1, forward strand.
TTGCAAAGAGATTTTTACTTTATCACTTCTATTCACCTTAGGGAACAATGAAGGCAGGTTAACGTGGTCCACCAGGGCCTCAGGAAAGCATTTATAATCATGAGATTGCATTTCCTTTTATATAAGTTAGATCTTACTTTACCCTGGATTCAGTTATCTTTCACTATAGCTAGGAAAATCTAAAATGTCTTTCTTGTCCTTGTCCTCCTCTTGAACACTATCACAGTCTTCTATTGGGTTTGTACCCCTGTCTACCTCTTAAAAATAGCTTTACAATTGCTTGCAGAAGTGGTATATCATATATTTTAAAGCAGGCAAACCTTAGCTTGAATGCTAATTCAATATTTAAATATGCTCTCTAATCGTTCATCTAACAGTCAACTGTGTTGAAAAAATACCACCCTTAAAAAATGGTACTGATGCTGAACCTAGGTGTGAAGCATGGATGATGGTGCTTATAACAAGAGTGCTATTATAAATAGGGTGACCAACTATATACTTCATTGTGCAAACTGGAGCACTTTGGGAAGAGAAATGAGGTTATTGATAATTACACCAGGAAACTAGCCATAAATTAGGAGTAATCACGAGTTGCAGTCACCCTATTTATAAACCAAAGTAAACGATGATAGGAAGCCAATTAAAACTAATATATATATTAGTTCCATAATAATGGAACAGAGCCCAGAGAAAGAATTCCTTGATGTGAGAGAATGAAAAATTTTAAAATAATGTTTATTATTTGTTACTTATATGAAAATAATACATACTAATTATACAATCTTTTTAAAATATAGAAAATATAAAGAAGAGAAAAATAATTGCCACCACAGATAATGCACTATATGTAATTTTTGTGTATTTTTCCAGATATTTTTGTGAATATGTATAATGTTATATATATAGTACAAGTACTATTATATTTTAATATAAGTATGTTTTCTTTTTTTATTATTTCAACAGCATTTTCCCATTCCATTAAATATTTTCCTACAACATGATTTTTTTTGAGTTGATACTAATTCATTTATTCAATTAATATTTATTACAGAGTCTACATAATACATTAGATGAATGAACCACATTTTATTTAATAAGACATTATTGTTAGACATGTAGATTATTTCATTGTTTATCTGTTATGAATAAAGTTCACATAAATATTTTTATACATAAATCTTTGGTTTTCTTTCTGACAATTTCCTTAGGACATGTTATAGAATTGGAAATCCTACATCTGATCGTGTGTATTTGTAAGGCTTTAAATATACTTTGTGAAATTGAACTCTAGAAAGAGTGTATCATTTTTTTGTGCAGTGCATGAGTTAGCCATCTTACCCTACACTTGCCAGCATTAAATATTATCCTTTAGAAACTCTTTATCAATTTGAAAGGCAAAAATATGTGTTATGTTCACTGGTGTTGATAGGTCTCTTCAATTTGCACTAGTTATCACATTGTTTAAATATTCTCTATTAAAAGTAAATTTTAAGATCTAGTTGAATTCCCCAACCCTTGTTACTTTGCTTTAAAAATTATAGGTAAGTCTTGGCCATTTATTCTGCCAGATCAACTTCAAAATGTCTACTTTCTTAAACTTACAAATTAATTTGAAAGAGATCTGACAGATTTACAATATTGAGTCTTACCATCCAGGAGCATGGTACACATCTCTAATTTTTTAAGATGTCTTTTATTTTCTTTAGAAACGTTTTGTAGTTCACCTCACATATATCCTGCACATTCTTGTTTTGTTTATTTCTAGGTACTTTTTTGTTTTATTATGATTGTGAATCAAATATTTTTTCATTAATTTTCAAACTCATTTGTGTTGACATATATATATGAGAGAGAGAGGAACTATGTTTTCTTGTCATCTATTAAAATTGCCAAATTGTTTCCTAGAAATTTCTTAGGATCCTGTAGTAATTTTTGGAAGCATGATATTCTTCCATGTCTTTATTAAGTTTCCTTTCTTTTGTTCTTCAATGGTTTTTAATGGGCCTCCATTTTTTCCTTTATTCATCTTCAAATAGGAGGTAATCTCTCCAGAATTAGTGTTTAACATAACACAGGCCAGAAGCTCCTTCCTCTTTGCTATCAAGCAATTTGAGCCACCCCAATTCAGGGAGGAAGCAGGTATAGGCCACTAATTGGGTTTCTTCATCCAGATACACTGATCTTTTAGTTATTGAAAATTGCACTCAATTTTTTAGAATTGTTTATTTTTAGTTTCTCTTCTTTCTATGCCTCCTTTAGTATTTTAGTAAGAATTTGGCAGAGACACTTTCAAGAATTTATAATCAGATAACATTTTGAACAAAAAGTGAGAAATGGGCTATTAAATGTTTCTCTTCAAATTCTCTGATGTTTTATACTCTTGAATAAATGGAACTTCACTCTCTCCTCCAAAGAACTCTGAGAACAAAATGGGTACATTAAAATTTATGCTTTAGATAAATTTTTAAAGAAGAAATAAAAAATATAAAAAAGAAATATCAAATGAGATCATCTCATTCTGATTTATTTCCTATAAGCATGTGCAATTTATTCATGTAGCTTTTTAAAATCTGAAATTATTGGGGCTGGCCCAGTGGCGCAAGCTGTTAAGTGCGCGACTCCGCTGCGGTGGCCTGGGGTTTGCCGGTTCGGATCCCGGGCGCGCACCGACGCACTGCTTGACAAGCCATGCTGTGGCGGCGTCCCACGTAAGGTGGAGGAAGATGGGCACGGATGTTAGCCTAGGGCCAGTCTTCCTCAGCAAAAAGAGGAGGATTGGCAGATGTTAGCTCAGGACCGATCTTCCTCACACACAAAAAATATAAAATAAAATCTGAAATTATTATAAATATCCAATTTGTTCTAGTGAATAGGTTGCATTGAGATCTTTATTGAAAACTCTACTTAAAAGAAATGTATATTAATTAAGACTCTTTGGTTTGTAAATGACAGAAACTCAAATTAACTTAGGCTAAAAAAGTAATCTATTGGAAGAAAATAGAGGTATTTCACAAAGCTAATGAAAGGATATATTAATTAAACCATAGCGAGACAAGGCTTCAGAACAACTGGGAGCAGAAGTTTCTTTCTGATTTTCATTTGTTTTTCTCTTTACATGTCAGGTTATTCTTTTCTGCTTTATACTGGCTTCCTCCACGTGGTAGAATCATAATATCTTGCCAGGTATCAAGTTTCACATTTTGTAGTTCCTATTATCAAAGAGGGACTAACTCACAATTCAGGTTGAAAATATTCCAGGGAAGGACTATGGTCTGATTTGAGTCAGTTATCAAGCCTGGAACACTCAGCTAAGGATATGGGGTGAGCAAGATGATTGAGTACATCACCGGTATCAAGCACACACCCGTGTGTATTTGGGGAATCATTGTAAGTCAGGCAGCTGCTCTGAGAAGTGGATACTATAGCAGTACTGCAGCATGCCATGGAGGCAAAGGCAACCCCGCCCTTTAGGTAATTAGACAGATATTACAGCTCATATTCTAATACATATGTCCTTCCTAGGCTCCTGACCGCATTTATGAAATTATAAGACCAAGCTCCCAAATTGGTGGATTGTGTTCCGAGTCTTTCAATCAGTTCTTAAGGGGTTAAGCATAGCTGATCCCTAGGAAATCAAATATTTATTTCTCTTTTAAAATTAATACGACTATAGAACTTCACGTATAATTTTCTCAAGTGCATATTACAGAATGTTTTTTTAAGAGATTGTTATTATCTTATTTAATTTTTAAAGTTATTTTCTTAAAATATGTACACCATTATAATCAGGTCACCCTCTAGTTTTAGAAATGTTGAGAAAGTGGTTTCTTTTTCCTGCCTTTGTCCTTTTAGGTGTTTTCTACATCATGAAAATAACCTGTGATTTTAAACAATACCCTCAGACAGGCAGATTTACAAAAGGAGACATAATCCTAAAATATAAGGAACCATTGGGAAATGTAGCATCATATTCTCTAAAAACTTAAATTTCATACATTCTATTTGTAAATTCATTGGGTTACTTATAGTGACATTGTTTCTTGCACTCCATTGTACCAAGAACAAAGGACCAAATGATGACACAGCTGTCTCAGCTGGTATAGTTACTCACAGTTTATAACTTTTGATTATTTCAATCCAGTTCGATTTTGCCCTTTCTTCTTACTGGATAGGTGGAGGGCCTACTAGACACACATACAAATTTGAGTTAATGTCTGCTTTTGTTGAAGAATATATTTAAGGAACCAATGTCTCAGATTTCAGAGAATTTGGTAGAAAAGAACAATATGTGACACCAAAATATAAATATGATTATGTGTGGTGGATTGAAAATAGCACTGGGCTTCAGTCTCAGCTCTACTCTTCTCTTATGTGTGACCTTGGGCCAGTTGCCTCCTCTCTCTGAGCCTCAGTTTTCTCATCTATCAAGTAAGGTTTGGAGTAGATGATCTCTAAAGGAAGTGCCTTTGCAATGTTGGCAACTGATGTTTCTGTGAAGTGCTTTATTTTAGTGTGCAAAGATACAAATAGTTCAGAACCAGTTGGATATCATCCTGGCTAATTGTGCAGTTACATATGAGAGAAGCTTCAGGAGACTGAGTGACTTTTTCATTTCCATTTTTTCATATTCTTGGGGAAGATTTGGCTCATAACCCACAAAGCCATTATGAAAATGACCCTATTCATTTTGCCTATGCCATGCACTTTTAAATAATGATTACTTTCTACTGTTTCATTATGTAGCTAGGAGATGTACTTTCAATTGCATGTTAACTCCTTCTGCCCGTGTAATAATTTTCTCTGTAACATTCTAGAACTATATTATGTGTACTTATGAAATAACAAAATTTTCACGTATTACTTTTCTCACACAACTGTTTTAAATATGCTTCTTTTAATGGAAATTCTTCCACAAAGATTTTTTAATGAGCCAAAAGCAATCCTTATTTTTAAATCTGCAAAACCCATTTTATGGGATATATCTAGTTCATTCTCATTACCCAGGGTTTCAAAAGAAAGAGCACCATAATGGGGTAACTCCTGTGGTGTGAGGCGCTAGGCAGTGAGGGACAAAAGATAAATTTCTTCCTAATAGACACAGCAAATGGAATTCTTTCTACTCTGTGTGACTTTAGAAGGTGTGCTACATTTTGAAGGTTAAGAGCAAAATCAGTTTTGCAGTCCAGTGATAGTTTAATTCATATTTCTTGGCCCTGACTTGATTCGTTATCAAGTTATATCAATAAGGCAATTATAAAATAAAATGTGTTCCATCATTCATATTCCCTCTATGTTAATGATGGTGCTCAGGGCAGGCCACCCCAAGATGCACCACTCTGGTATGTGATTTATTTCGAGCTGAAGACAATAAAGACCCAGAAGACTCAAGAAGAACATTTGAGTTTCCCCTCTCAAACTGCCTAAAGAATTTAACATAAAAGACCTGTTTCAGGAAAGATTTACTATCATGATGGCTGTAATATAATGTAAAATAGATGTTACAATAGGAAAGGCACCAATAAGCCCATTTTATCAAAATTTCTGTCTCTCCCTGGCCACATTCTCTATAGGTGGCCCTGAAAAGAGTTGTCAGACAAACATTTGCATTTCTATCTCCATGTGAATCGTCTTCTTCCCGTCTGAATCCCAAACCACTACTCCCCCAACACCTTCCACGCCTTTAGCTACAATACTTAAGCAAGCAGCTTAGTCAGAATGATGAGCTGCTCATCTCTGAGTTTCTCCCATGTATACATGTTATTAAACTTGGTATTATTTTCTTCTGCTAACCTGTCTTTTAATTATTTGGCCAGCCAGAAGAACCTTAAGGGAAAAGGCAGAGGGGGATTCTCCCTCTTCCCCTACATTAACAACTTTCAGATCTTTATCATTTGAGCTATTTTGTCCTTTAGCGGCTGGTCGCCAGTATCCACATGCCTAGTAGACATCCCTGAAGCATATCAATTACCCTATTTGTGCACCATGTTGTAGTTTACAAAGCTCTTTCTTATATATCCTCGAATCATCACAATGACCCTCTAAGATAGGCTGGACTAGGATCATCAACTCTTTTCAATTATATTCACCTTTATAAAGTTAGTTCTGCACGGTATTTTACTTTCACGGACAGTTGAATTTTTAAAATAATCTTTTAACTTCCTATTGCATTAACTGCAAAATAGCTGCACATGTAATCAGTGTCATTGTCCCATACCAACACCTCAAATTCGACATGTCTAAAACTGAAAGAGTTGTCTCCCTACCCTTTCTATTTCCTGCTTACCATCTACTTGACATATACCAAAGGTAGTCATCCTCCTTTTGGCTGTTACTTCGTTTGTCACCATTTCCCTAATCTTCTAATCTAGAAACCCCTTTCTTTACCTTTCCCTCCTGAGTCAAATCAGTTACCTGGTTCTATAACAGCTATATCAGCAACAACTACTGTACATTTCTCGCCTTCTTCTCCACTGCTACTGCCATAATTCTATTGCAGCAGCCTTATAATTGGATTTCCAAACTCTAGTCTAGCTAGTCTTCACTTTTCATGCTGCCAAAAACACGATTTTCTTAAAACACAACTTAGAATCTGTCACATCTTTCATCAAATATCCTCAGTGATGAGCGGTACAGATTAATGCTTTGAAGTTCAGTGGACTTAAATTTAAATTCTTTCTCAAAGATTCAAACCTGGGTGTGTCTGAAACTAAAGCATGGTTCTGTTCAGTATAGTATGCTGACTTTTTGGCCTTCAAGTTGAGCAGAAAACATAAAATTGTGCCTTCAAGTGGTGAGCTGAGACCCTTAGCCCTTAGATTAAGGGTAGCTAGCTCTTCTTGTTCGAGCCTGCTAGTCCTTGAGAACCTCTGTGAACCCCTCAGACTTAGCCTGTGTCTGGGAGCATTTGATTGCCAAAGTTAGAACTCTTGCTCTAATCATGGTTCCCATCTTGGTCTCTCTTGCCCTGTCCTGCCCACTTCTTTAGACCAAGCACGACAAACATTGCAAAATTCTTTTTAGTTAGCCTAGTACAGAGGATGATGTACAAGTGAGATTGCTCAGTGTTCATTATGTTTGTTTTTCACCATCTTTGTTGAACCTCATGAGAAACTATCTGCATTGCTTGCTTAGACATTGTGAGGCATAGTGGACAAATATTAGCTTTGGGTTCACACAAACCTACGTAGGAGTCCTAGATCCTTAACTGGTTAGTTGTCTAACTTGGAGGCAGGTCATTTAACCCCTCTAAGTTTCAGTTTCCTCTTCTCAACATAAAGTAGGTATACATTAGTATCTACTGACTGGGAGAATATACAATGATAAAAATGCTGTCCAGAATTAAAGAACACTTTTAAATACATTTACAACTTATTATGTAACAGTGCATATATCTGTGAGATATATTGTTTGTTCCATTTGCAGTTAATACTTGGTATACACATGAATTTGTGTTTCCTTTGCCATAACTCTATGGTCACTTGAGCTCCACAGACCACTTGTTGTTGTGACAGAAACTGCTAAGTGGCTTCTAGTATCCCTTCTCACCTTCCTATATGATCAAATAACATTTAGGTGGCCACATAGCTGCTTGAAGAATGATTTCATTCCATGGCTTCTCATGCAACTATGAGTGGCCATGTCACTAAGTTATGACAAATGATATGTAAGCATAAGTGAAATGTGCAACATCTTGGAATTCTGATAAAGAGAAAACATGACCTCTTCTTCATTTATGATCCCTTTCCTGCTGACTGGAATGCAGAAATTATGTCTGAGGCTGGAGCAGCCATTTTGGGTCATGAACTGGAAAACTATGTTGAGAAAGGTAGAGCAATAATATACTGTGATCCTGAACCACTGATTGTTGTAGAGCACCCATACTAGTCTGATCCACCAAGCTGGACCACCTTTATGTGAAAGAAATAAATTTTAAGCCATTATTATTTTGTATTTTTCTATTACAACAACCGAACAATATTCTAATTAATGCAGTTGGAAACCACTGAAATAATGTATGTAAAAGAGCTGATCAGTGTTAGTGACTTCTTGTAATTGCTTAGGTCAGTTCCTCCCTTTCTTGAGCTAATTTCCCTTGGGTTTGTCCTATAACCCTATAATACTACTGAGTTATGGACTCATGGGCCTCTGCAAGATCGGAAAAATCTCCCTTCCCCTAGGCAGCACATCCCATGCTGTATTAGTTATTTTGACCTTCATGCACAATAATGCATAACAGTTCTCTGAGATGCCTTCTGAATTCTCTGAAGCTATAATATACAGTACTTTTTATAAGAGGCACTTTTGATTATTAGCTTTACTGAAAGTAACAGGCAAGCAGATTTGTGGTGTTGTCTGTTTCCATGTGTATTCAAGGTTGCATTGCCACTTCATAATGCTCCTCGTTATTCTTAAGCTGATTAGATAAAGTGTTGAAACCAAATGGAAAATGACACAATTTATTATCTTTACATAGTGTATTATAAAAATATTATAAATAATAAAAAATTCTTCAGAATTAATAAAACATAAAGCACTCTTTTTTCTCCCAGTGAAATTATAGGTGGAATCGGATCATATCTGGGTAGTAATGAAACATCCTGTTAACTTTCAATTCTTATCCCGAACAGCAGAGCTCACTCTCTCTCTCTCTCTCACACACTCTCTCACTTTCTCTCTCTCTAATAGATATTATAATTAAGAGTTTAGACCAGAAGATAATCCAATTGACTGAACATTAAATGCATTACATGATAATAATTGTATTCTCATATTTGAATATGCACATGCAAATGTACTAAACTGTTTAGAAAGCCAAAATCACATTTGAAACAGAAAGTTTAATTGTGTAGGAAGAGGCATATTCATGAGCTACAAACAATAAAATATCGCCACATTCCGTGGTTTTTTTTATGATGCATTGTTCCCTCAACTTTACGATGTTAGTTTGAGGTATTTAATGCTGTTAACTATTGCAATGAGATATTGAGAAGTTTTGTTCTTTCTTTATTAGGATTAAAGATATGTGCCTAAAACCAAATACTTAAAGAACTCTGTGCTTAATGTTCTGCTCCTAACTGCAACAGTGCATCACTGTGGCACCTCCATTAGCTTGTTCAATATTCCAGAGACTGCTGTGCCTGGCAATTGGAGAGCATCAGGAAGATAAACTCTATGAAAGCTATCTATTCCTTCATATATGGAGCACATCTGTTGACGTCTTAAATGCTAATTCAAAAATAAGGGACTCAGGCCTCATTCAGAATTGATACAAGATGATTTATCTCTTTTTTTCTCTCTCTAAATATAGAACTTGAATGCAAACTGAGGGAGGGTTCTTCCTTCAGTAAGCCAGTTGTGTTTTAAGTTTGCAGAGTCAGAAAAACAATTCTTAAAGCATAGGTTTACTTTCAGAGAAAGAGAGTTGAAGAAGTTTTTAAAAGAGATGGTATTTGGCTGCCACTGTAGGGAACTGCATGAATGATTTTATAGACCATGCCAAGAGAAAAACGGATACTTCAAGAGCCACGTGGACCCTATTGCTAATTAGGATGCTAGCTGTGAGCTATTGCTATAGGTTTCAGGCCTGTACTGACCAATCCTATCAAAGAACTTGAAGAGAATGCCATTGTCATGCACATTATGAAAAATACACTTAACCTTGAATATCTGCGTGGCTATGGCTCATTAAAAAAACTTTAAATGGCAGCATTGTAACAACCAGAAAGTGTTCTACTCACCTATGTGGTAAAAAAAAAAACACTTCATGGCAATGTGTTTTAGTGACATGAACATATTTCTCTCTTTAGATTTTTGGGGTGGAGAAAATTACTGTTCTGAAAAGTAGTAATATAGACATACACTATTACTGGAGCAAAGAGTGTGATTAATCCATATTCTGCAACAGTTCCTCAGCAGGCTATATTTAGTGTAAAAAGGAAGAAAGTCTTAGTCTCCCTGTGCAATTGTAGTTGCTTGATTGTTATGTTTGGAACTGAATCTGTACGTGTACTGATGCATTTGTGGGGAAGAAAGTGATTAAATATTTTATTAAATTATAAGGTAGTTTGTTCTGGTATCTCATACTGGCTCATGCTTTAGAGTCTTTTTTCTTCTTCGCTTGTAGAGAAAACTGTAGGGAGGCCTGATTTGTCAAGGATATAGATTTTTGTCTAGTTTAAGGTCAGATGCCGAACAATTGATTTGATTGCTGAGCCATTGGGTCATTAAGTTGCCTGAAATAACCTTGTTGCAAATGTTCATTGGTGATCCAGTCTGGGACTCTGTACTCAGGCCTTGCATTAGGGTCTGTGGAAAATATTAAGTTGAATTTTGCCTTTGGAATTGCAAAAAAAAAAAAAAAAAAGTGTTCAAAGGTGTGTATGCCACAAGAGTAGAAGATTTCTACGTAAAACTGTGGTTTTACGTAGAAATGGTTTGAGGATATCCAAATGTCCCCTTCCTTCCTAAGCTTTTTTCTATGGCCTAAAATTCCACTATTAAAGATTTCTTTTTTGTTTGTTTGTTTGTTTGCTTTTCATTCAAAGCTGCGGCAACCCTGTGGAGTGAGATGACAAACAATATGGAATATGAAACATTGCCCAGAAAGATTGGACTGCATGGAGTGCAGCAGTACTGAGCTTGTGAACAGAATGGGTGTGCTGAGTCCCTAGAGGAAGGCATTGAGAGAATGGGCAGGGAGGCTAAGGCCAAATTCTTCCTTCTTCAAAATTTTTCTAATAGATTTTTCTGATCCTATTCTACAGAATCCAAAAAAACTTAGAGCTCATAAAAGGAGGAGCACTGGACTTGGAGTCCAGGGTCCTAGTCCCAGCTATGTTCACCCATTGTGTGCCCTAGGACAAGTCAGTGAACTCCCATGAGGAAACTCTTGTTTCTTCATGAAAATATGGTTATTTGAGTTGATGCTCTCGATGTTCTAACATTCTGTTTTTTTTTTTTTTTGTGAGGAAGATCGGCCCTGAGCTAACATCTGCGAATCCTCCTCTTTTTTTGTTTTTTGTTTTTTTTGCTGAGGAACACTGGCCCTGGGCTAACATCCATGCCCATCTTCTTCCACTTTATATGGGACGCCGCCACAGCATGGCTTGACAAGTGGCGCGTCGGTGTGCACCTGAGATCCGAACCAGTAACATTCTGTATTTTATATTTTACATTGCTAGAATTTGGTCCAATATCCAGTGAAGGGCATAACATCTAGCAAACTGATGAATTATGCTTCCATTTTAACTACTATTGCTCAAATTAATAGTTTAAACCATAGATTCCTCGTTGATTATTTTTGATAATGACTTTCAAGTTATGATTCTATTTTGGAATTTTGGAAGGGATGTTGTTTTTCCTCGTACATCATAGTGGTAAATGTATCTAGGTTCAACTTTGTCACTAAGCGTCAAGAAATTCCACTTTACTCCTTTCAACTTAGTTTCATTATTTCTAAGTTCTTTTAAGCTATTCTGTTGTACCCTTTTCTAATCATTCCACATATCATCCCATCATAGATGTATACATTTTAGCTTTTACTTTTTTTTAAACAAAACCCGGAATTTAATAACTCTAGATGGCTGTCATATAGTAATGATTTAAAAGAACAACTTCTTGTAGTCCTTAAAATATTTCCGATGTAGCCGTATTTGCTAGCTCCCTAAATCCTGTTTATAAACTACTTATGGGAGTTTTATATTCTTGAGAGTGAGTGTCCTTATATTAGACAGTTTAAGTGCCCACATCATGTAACCTTTTCCCTGTGAGTCAACCATTTCAGGCTGCTTACATGTTGCTATGTTCTTCTAAATTCCATGCCAGAGAATTTTAGATATACATAAGGATATAGATATAGATTTATATTGACAGCTATATCATATATCTATGTACATTTTTAGATATGGATATAGATAGACATAGGTAGATAAAAGTAAGATGACTCACATATGAGGAGACTGGAAAAACATTGATCTTAATGTGGATTAATTTAATGCCATTTCACAAACATTTATTTAGCATCTACTGTGTACCTTACCCTGTTAGTCTGAGGAAAAAGATACTTCTCTGACCTCAGGAAGATCCCAGTCTAGAAGATACTATGAAACCTTTCATTTTTTTGTTCTCTTGTAGATTGGCTTTAAAGGGGAAACTATTAGGTTTGAAAACTTCCCCAAGGAATCTATATCTCCCTGGATGTATATCATGACTTTGTATATATGCTAGACTGCTGTAGGAATAAAAAAAGGAGAGTTGATGCCACTCTTCGGAATCCTGTGTGATTGTCATTGGTCAAGCAGTTCCATATAGAACCACATCTCAAAGGAACTCCATTTTCTTCTTCCAATGATGATCATAGACTAATATTTCAGTTAAAATTTAGAATGGACCAAGGCCTCATGTGTTCCAGTCTTAAGGTGTACTTACAGTTTCATTTATGTTATTGTACATATGCTTGATGTAACTTAAATCAAATCCAGGCCATTTTGCTTCTAGTCTATGTTGTTAACTACAACCATATACTGTCTTTTTTATGTCATTCAAAAGGGTAAATTTTGTCCATAGAATTTATGAAAATATTTACAAAAGGGAGATCTAGGGTTAGACTATTATCTCAGTTAAGTACTATAAACTAGCTATAGCTGTCATTACTTATTACTCTTTTTTTTTTGTGAGGAAGATCAGCCCTGTGCTAACATCTGCCAATCCTCCTCTTCTTTTTTTTTTTTTTTTTTTGCTGAGGAAGACTGGCCCTGGGCTAACATCCGTGCCCATCTTCCTCCACTTTATATGGGACACCACCACAGCATGGCTTGCCAAACAGTGCGTCGGTGTGCGCCCGGGATCCGAACTGGCGAACCCCGGGCCGCCACAGCGGAACGTGCGCACTTAACCACTTGTGCCGCCGGGCTGGCTCTTTACTTATTACTCTTAAACAGGTTCTCTAAAAATGTTTTTAAAATTCAGGTTTATCATTGATAATGTACCATTTTAGACAACTATTTTTATGAAATATTTTGCACATATAAAAATATATACAATGTACATGTAAGATATAAAGAATAAAAGTTAATGACCACCTATGCACTCACTATCCATCTTAAAGGTAACCATTATCCTAAATTATATTTTTAATAAAAACTGTATGTATTAAAGTATATAACATGATGTTTTGATGTACATATACATAGTGAAATGACTACTGCAGTCAAGCCAATTAATATACCCATCTCCTCACTCTGTATATATGTTTTGCTAAACATTATACCATTAAATTTTGTGTGATCTTGAAGTCTGGTATATGCTTGTTTGACTTTACCTTTTTTCATACGATATTATGTTTAGCAGCAGACTTTCTGTGAGTGAGGAATGAGCCTTTCTTGCTTTAAGCCACTGCGATTTTGAAGTTGCATATTACCACAACATAACCTAGCATATACTAACTGATATTTGCCACTTCCATTTTATTAAAAGCATAGAAGAAAGAGAGCATGGGTAAAAGAAAATGAATTTAAGGCTGCAATTGCCTGAATAATTATCTTTTTTTTTTTTTTTTGTGAGGGAGATCAGCCCTGAGCTAACATCCGTGCTAATCCTCCTCTTTTTTGCTGAGGAAGACCGGCTCTGAGCTAACATCTATTACCAATCCTCCTCCTTTTTTTCTTTCCCAAAGCCCCAGTAGATAGTTGTATGTCATAGTTGCACATCCTTCTGGGTGCTGTATGTGGGACGTGGCCTCAGGATGGCCAGAGAGGTGGTGCCTTGGTGCGCGCCCGGGATTCAAACCCGGGCCGCCAACAGCGGAGCGCGCGCACTTAACCGCTAAGCCACCGGGCTGGCCCTGAATAATTGTCTTTATACTTGTTAATTATAGTGATGTAACAACCAAGTTTAGCATTAATTCTCATATAAATACATGGTGTCGGATTTACAAATGAAACTTCTTTGACTAATGGAAGGGTATACCTGTAGCAATTCATGAAAAAGAGATATTCTAAAACTGAATTGAGACTGGATTAGACCACTGAAGGAAAATAGCTTTTAACACCCTCAACCTGCAGCCTTTGGAGGCATTTGGGTGGCATGGCTATCCTGTAGTGCAGATACCATCTAATGTTCTTTCTGTTTCAGTTGGCTACCCTGAATTACTGATCTAAACCATCTTAGAGGACCTATCATAATTCTAAGTCTCCTGGCTTCACAAACCATTTCTTTTATGACATGAGAACTTTAGAGAAATCTGGCAGGCATTTCATTTTTTCTCTGATACTGAAGTTGAACATACTGAAGCCATATGGTGGCATCTGGTCTATGAAAAACAAAAACAAATCAAAACAAAAAAAAATAATTTCATTAAAAATTAAAAAAAAAATTTGGAGAGTTTCCCAAAACTTTGGCTATAATAGTAATATTGAAAGGGGTACTCCAAAACTCTTGGAAATGATCTTAATTTGAAAATGTTTTTCTGTTTAAAGCACATACCAAAAAAGAAAGAAAATATTCAACAAATTAACAGATACTTGTTGCCAGGGGTTAAAGAAGGTGTAGAGTAGGAGGAAAATGGGTGTGGCTATATCTTTGTGGTAATCAAAATATTTTCTTATGTGACTATATCAATGTCAATATCCTGGTTTGTGATATTGTAGTATAATTCTGCAAGATCTTACTATTGGGGAAACTGGGTAAGGAGTATATGGGATCTCTCTGTATTATTTGTCACAGCAGCATGAATCTACAATTATCTCAAAATAAAAAATTCAATTAAAAAAAGACAAGCAACAGAAAGAGAGAAAATATATGAAAAACACATATCTGATAAAGGACTTGTATCCAGAATATACAAAAAAAACTTTTACACCTTAATAACAAATAAACAGTTCTATCAAAAAATTGGCAAAAGATTTGAATAGACATTTCACCAAAGAAGATATATGAATGACTAAAAAGAACATGAAAAGACATTCAACATCACTAAGTCATTAGAGGAATGCAAATAAAAATAGCAATAAGACGCTCCTTCATACTCACGAGGAAGGCTATAATCAAAAGGACAGACAATAACACATGTTGGAGAAATTTGAACCCTTGTACATTTCTAGTGGAAATGTAAAATTGCACAGCTACTTTGGAAAAAAATTTGGCAATTCCTCTAAAAGTCAAACACAGTGTTACCATATGACCCAGCAATTCCACTCCTAAGTATATACCCAATAAAATTGAAAAAATGTGTCCACACAAAAGCTTCTATACAAATGTTCGTAGCAGAATTATTCATAATAACCAAAAGTTGTAAACAACCCAAATGTCCATCAAATTATGAATGAATAAACAAAATGTGGTGTATCCATCCAATGGAATAGTATTCAGCCATAAAAAGAAATGAAACAAACCTCAAAAACATTATTCAATATACATGATAAATATAGAAGCAAAAATTCTCAAGAAAATATTACCAAACCAAATTCAAGACCGCATTAAAAGGATTATACACCATGACCAAGTGGGATTTATCCCTGGGATGCAAGGATGGTTTAACATATGCAAATAAATAAATGTAATTCCTTACATCATTAAAATGAGAGACAAAAATCACATGACACAGAAAAAGCATTTGACAAAATACAACATCTCTTCATAGTAAAAACCCTTAACATACTGGTTACAGAAGGAACATACTTCAACATAATAAAGGCCATATATGATAAACCCACTGCTAACATTATAATCAATGAAGAAAAATTAAAAGGGTTTCCTCTGAGATCAGGGACAAGAAAAGATTGCCCACTCTCACCACTCCTATGCAATATACTACTGGAAGTCCTAGCTAGAGAAATTAGGCAAGACAAAGAAATAAAAAGCATCCAAATTGGGAGGGAAGAAGTAAAATTGTCAATGTATGCTGACAATATGATCTTATATATAGAAAATCCCAAAGAATCAATCAAAAAACTGTTGAAATTAATCAATGATTTCTGTAAAAACAAGTTACAGAAATAGTAGCATTCCTTTACACTAATGATAAAGCATAAGAAAAAGCAATAAAGAAAACTATCCCATTCACAATAGCAACAAGAACAATAAAATACTTGGGAATAAATTTAACCAAGGAAGTGAAAGATCTATACAATGAAATCTACAAGAATCTGCTGAAAGAAATTGAAGAAGACACAAACAAATGGAAAGACCTCCTGTGTTCATGGATCAGAAGAATAAATATTGTGAAAATGACCATGCTACCAAAGCCATCTACAGATTCAATTCAATCCCCGTCAAAATACCAAAGACATTCTTCATATAAATAGAAGAAACAATCTTAAAATTTATGTGGAACCACAAAAGACCTTGAATAGCCAAAACAATCCTGAGAAAAAAGAACAAAGCCAGAGGTATCACACTTCCTGACTTCAAATTATACTACAAATCCATAGTAATAAAAATAGTATGGTACTGGCACAAAAACAGACACATAAACCAATGGAACAGAATAGAGAGCCCAGAATTAAATCCCAGCATTTATAGTCAACTAATATTCAGTAAGGAAGCCAAGAACATTCAATGGGAGAAGGATAGTGTCTTCAACAAATGGTGCTGAGAAAACTGGAGAAACACATGCAGAACAATGAAATTGGACCCCCAATTCATACCACTCACAAAAATTAACTCAAAATGGATCAAGGACTTAAACATAAGATCCGATACCATAAAACTCCTAGAAGAAAAGATAGGGAAGAAGTTCATTGATATTGATCTTGGCAATGATTTATTTTGGATATGATGCCAAAAGCACAAACGCCAAAAGCAAAAATCAACAAATGGGACTACATCAAAATCAAAAGCTTCTGAACAGCTAAAGAAATGATCAACAAAATGAAACAGCAGCCTACAGAAGGGGAGAAAAATTTTGCAAACCATATATTGGATAAGAGGTTAATATCCAAAATATATAAAGAACTAACACAACATAATAACAAAAAAGCAAGCAACCCAATTGAAAAATGGACAGAAGAACTAAATAGACATTTTTCCAAAGAGGACATCAAAATGGCCAACAGGCACATGAATAGATGCTCAACATCACTAATCATCAGGGAAATGCAAATCAAAATCACAATGAGATATCGCCTCACACTGGTTAGAATGGCTATCATTGAGAAGACAAGAGACAACAGGTGCTGGCGAGGATGTGGTAAAAAGGGAAGCCTATACACTGTTGGTGGGAATGTAAGTTAACCCAACTACTAGGGAAAACAATATAGAGGTTGCTCAAAAAATTAAAAATAGATCTTCCATCCGATCTAGAAATTCCACTTCTGTGGTATATTATACTCAAAGGAAATGAAAACAGGATTTCAACAAGATATATGCACACCCATGTTTATTGCAGCATTATTCACAATAGCCAAGATACAGCAACAACCCAAATGTCCATCAATTGATGAATGAATAAAAAAAATGTGGTATATATACACAATGGAATATTATTCAGCCATGAGAAAGGAAGCTATCCTGCCATTTGCAGATGGACTTTGAGCAAATTATGCTAAGCGAGGTAAGTCAGAGAAAGACAAGTACTGTATGATATCATTTATATGTGAAATCTAAAAAGAAAATGTCAAACCTGTAAAAAACCAAAGAGTAAGATGGTGGTTACCAGAACATTGGGGATGGCAGGATAAGATTGATGGTGTTTAAGGGTAAAAACTTGTAATGAGTAATAAATAAACCATAGAGATCTAATTTACAGTATAATGAATATAGTTAATAATACTGTACTATAATGATGTAATGTGATAAATATTACTTTAATGGCAATCATATTATAATACAAAATATATCAAAGTAATACACTGTATGCCTTAAATTTACAAATTATAAAATGTAAAATTTATCAAATAAAAAAACACATGCTTAGTGAAAGAAACCAGACACAAGAGACCACATGTTTTATAATTCTTTTATATGAAATAGCAAGAAAATGCAAAACTTTAAGATAGAAAGGAAGTTATTGGTTGCCTGGTGTGGTGGTGTTAGGTAACAGGGATTAACAGTAAATGTACATGAAGTTTCACATTTGGGTGACAAAAATGTTGTAACACTGATTTATGGTGATGGCTTTGGTAATTTTACCAAACTTGATAAATTTGCCAAAAAAAAATCATTGAATTGTACACATGAAAAGGGAGTATTATATGATATGCAAAATATGCCTTTATAAAATAATTTCAAACCAACAGCAAAAGAATTCTGCATATTGATTACCTATCACAGGTTGCTGGATAGTGTAGGCTTTACTCTTAAGAATACTGTTTGCTTGGGTATTTTCTTCCTCATGATTGTTCTCTCTATTGAAGTCTACTGGGAACTCTGATCAGATGCAGAATTTTTAGTATATCTGGTATCTTGAGAGTTGTTAGATGATGGGCTATTGCTTCATTTGATGTAAATGATGAAAACAAGGTAAAAATATGTCTTTTGTTTTTTCAATTCAACTCTATCACTATGTTATTTTAATTCCATTTCAAAATGAGTAATATTCTTTCTAAGATGCATTTACCAGGTACTGTGTTTACATTGTTTGAATAGTCTTTTGCAGGAAATCTGAAGAACATGAGCAAAAGCAATTATCTCTATCTAGATAGTTTGAAAGTGCTTTTATAAATATCTTAAGTATTTGAGTTATTGCAAACATCCACCAAAGATGACTTTATTTTCTAGATGTAGCCATGAATTGTCATTTTAAAATATAACCTATGAAAGGAATTCATAACGACAAAAGTACATTGTGCAGATAACTTCCAAACACTTGAATATTTGTCATTTAATAAAATATATACATTCCTGTGAAGTCTGCTATGAACTGATTGTGAGTGTGTGTGCATGCATATGAATTGGAAAAGAACAAATAAAACTGTCCCTATTCACAATCAAACTGATTGTCTATGTAGAAAAATCCCTGAAAAGCTTCTGCAAGGCAAAAAAAACCATGAACAAAAAGAAAAGGTAACCCACCAACTGGGAGAAAATATTTGCAAATCATATATCTCACAAGGGGTTAATTTCCAAAATATATAAAGAACTCATACAACTTAACAACAAAAAAACATACAACCTGATCAAAAAATGGGCAGAAGATATGAATAGGCATTTTTCTGAAGAAGATATACAGATGGCCAATAGGAACATGAAAAAATGTTCAATATCACTAATTATTAGGAAAATGCAAATCAAAACTACAGTGAGATATCACCTTCTACCGATCAGAATGGCTGTAATTAACTATATAAGAGATAACAAGTGTTGGAGAGGATGTGGAGAAAAGGGAACCCTCATACACTGCTGGTGGGATTGCAAACTGGTGCAGCCACTATGGAAAACAGTATGGAGATTTCTCAAAAAATTAAAAATAAAACTACCATATGATCCAGCTATCACACTACTGGGTATTTATCCAAAGAACGTGAAATCAACAATTCAAAGAGATTTATGCATCCCTATGTTCATCACAGCATTATTCACATAGCTAAGACATGGAAGCAACTCAAGTGCCCATCAACAGATGAATGGATAAAGAAGATGTGGTATATATATATATACACACACACCATGGAATGCTACTCAGCCATAAAAAAGACAAAATTGTGCCATTTGCGACAACATGGATGGACCTTGAGGATATTATGCTAAACGAAATAACCAGACAGAAGAAGACAAACACCATATGATTTCACTCATATGTGGAAAATAAACAAACACGTGGTAAGGAGAACAGATTAGTGGTTACTAGAGGGGAAGAGGGTAGAGAGAGGGTGAAAGGGGTAAAGGGACACATATGTATGGTGACAGATAAAAACTAAACTATTGGTGGTGAATACGAAGCAGTCTATATAGAAACGGATATATAATAATGTACACCTGAAATATACACAATACTATAAGCCAATATGACCTCAATAAAATAATTTAAAAACAAAAAGCACAAGAAATCTGGGGAAAAAAAACAACTTGTAGAACAAATAAGTGAGTTTAGTGTGATTACATGGTTTAAGATCAACATGCAAAAATCAGTCACATTTCCATATACTGGCAATGAACAATTGGAAACTGAAATTTAAAACAAAATTCAATTTATGATTGCCTCAACAACATGAAATATTTATGGAGAAATCTAACAATACATAAAAAAGATCTTTCTAAGAATTAATAGACTTTCTTTTTTAAAGTAATTTTAGATATACAGAAAAAGTGAGTAGAAAGCACAGATATCCCTCCCTACCTGCACAGTTTTCCCTATTATTAACATCTTGCATTATTGTGCTAAATTTGTTTCAATTGATGAACCAATATAGAAATATTATTAACTAAAATCCATAGCTTACATTATGGTTGACTCTTTGTGTTGCTTGTTTTATGGGTTTTGACAAATCCATGTCATATATCCACCATTACAGTATCATACCAAATAGTTTCATTGTCCTAAAAATCCCCTGTGCACCACCTATTCATCCTTCCCTCTCTCAGCCTAAATCCCTGGCAACCACTGGTCTGGTTACTGTCTCTATAGTTTTGTCTTTTTCAGAATGTTGTATAGTTGGAATCATACAGTATGTAGCCTTCACAGACTGGCTTCTTTCATTTAGCAATATGCATTTAAGATTCCTCCATGTATTTTCAAGGCTCGATCGCTCATTCCTTTTTATTGCTGAATAATATTCCATTGTATGAACGTACCACAGTTTATCTATATTATATTATTTATAATATTTATCACTTATTGAATGACGTCTTGGCTGCCTCCTTGTTTTTTCCATGTTTTGTTATGAATAAAGCTGCTATAAATATCCATGTGCAAGTTTTTATGTGGACATAAGTTTTGTTTTGTTTTGTTTTATTCATTTGGGTAAATACCTAGGAGCACAATTGCTGGATTGTAGAGTAAAACTATATTTAGCTTTGTAAAAAACTGCCAAACTATCTTCCAAAGTGGTTGTGCCATTTTGCATTCCCACCAGCAGTGAATAAGAGTTCCTGTTTTTCCACATCCTCTTCAGCATTTGGTGTTGTCGGCATTTGGATTTTAGCCCTTCTAATAGATGTGTATTGGTTTTGCTTTCTTGTTTTAATTTTTAATTCCCTGATGATATATGATGTTGAGCATCTTTTCATATGCTTATTTGCCATCTGTATATCTTCTTTGGTAAGATGTCCATTCCGATTTTTTGCCTGTTTTTAACTTGGGTTGTTTGTTTTCTTATTGTCGAGTTTTAAGTGTTCTTTGTATATTTCGGATAACAGTACTTTATCAGATATGTGTTTTGCAAAGATTTTCTCCCAGTCTGTGGTTTATCTTTTCATTTTCTTAACAGTGTCTTTCACAAAACAGCAGCTTTTCATTTTAATAAAGTCTAATTTATCAATTTTTTTCTTTCATGAATTATGCTTTTGGTGTCAACTCCAAATCCAAGGTCACCTAAATTTTCTGCTATGTTATCTTTTTATACTTTTGAATTTTACATTTAGCTCTATGATCCATTTTGAATTAATTTTTGTGAAAAATGTAAGGTCTATGGGCAGAGGAAATGGGGAGATGTTGGTCAAAGGGTAGAAACTCTCAGTTATGAGATGGATAATTTCTGAGGATCTAATGTACAGCATGGTGACTATAGTTAATAATATGATATTATATACTCGATATTTGTTGAAAGTATATCTTAAACATTCTCACCCAAAAAAAAGTGAGGTGATAGATGCATTAATTAACATGATCATGGTAATCATTTCACAATGTACATTAATTGATTTTCAAACGGTGAGCCAGTCTTGTACACCTGGAATAAATCTCACTTGGTTGTGGTGTGTAATTCCTTTACACATTATTGGATTTCATTTGCTAATATTTTGTTGAAGATTTTTGCATCCATGTCTATGAGAGATATTGATCTGTAGTTTTCCTTTCTTGTAATATCTTTGTCTAATTTTGATATTAGGGCATAAAGAGGATCTTCATGCTGAAAACTACCACGTGCAGATGAAAGAAACCAAACAAGATCTAAATAAAACATGTGGTTTTGGATTGGAAGACTCAACATAGTAAAAATGTCAATTTTTCCAAAATTTATCTAAAGGCTTAATGCAATTCCTATCAAAATCTCAGCAGGATTATTTTTTTTATGTAGACAAGCTCATTTTAAAATGTATAAGGAAAGGCAAAGAAACAAGAGTAGCTAAAACAATTTTGAAAATGAAGACTAAGGTGGGAGGAATCATACTACCTGATTTTAAGACTTTCTGTATAGTTATAGTAATCAGTATTAACACAGTGTGGAATTGGTGAAGACATAGACATGTAAATCAATGGAACAGAATAGCGAGTTTATTAATAGGCTTATACAAGTATAACTGAGAGATAACAAAAGCACAAACGTTTTTTTGAAGGAGGAAGGATACTTTTTCAACAAATGGTATTGCAAAAATTGGACAACCATAGGCAAAAAATGAACCTCAACTTAAAACCTCACAACCTATATAAAAATTAATCCAAAATGGATCATGGATCTAAATGTAAAACTATAAAACATTTAAAAGGAAAACATAGGAGAAATTCTTTGTTTCTGAGGGTCTGATAAAAAGTTTAGACATGACACTAAAAGCAAGATCCATGAAAGAAACAAATGATAAATTGGCCTTCATCAAAATTAGAAATGTTTGCTTTGTGCAAGATCCTGTTAAGAGACTGAAAAGACAAGCATACTACATATCCAACACAGGATTGGTACCTAGAATATATTAAAAACTTTCAAAACTCAACAGCTAAAAAACAAACAGACAATTCAATTAGAAATTGGGCAAAAGACTAGAACATACACTTCACTCAAGGCAATATATGGATGGCAGATAAGCACATGAAAAGATATTCAACATCATTCGTCATTAGTGAAATGCAAATTAAAATCACAATGAAATATCAGTACATACCTGTTAGAATGCATAAAATGAAAAGTACTTATAACATCAAGTGCTTACAAGCGTACAGAAGAACTGGATCTCTTATACATTGCTGATAGAAATGCAAAATTGTACACTCATTCTGGAAAATAGTTTTGCAGTTTCTTTTAGTGTTAAACACAGAGCCGGCCCCGTGGCTTAGTGGTTAAGTGCGCACGCTCCGCTACTGGCGGCCCGGGTTCAGATCCCAGGCACGCACCAACACACCGCTTCTCTGGCCATGCTGAGGCCGCGTCCTACATACAGCAACTAGAAGGATGTGCAGCTATGACATGCAACTATCTACTGGGGCTTTGGGGAAAATAAATAAATAAATAAATAAATAAATAAAAATTTTTTAAAAAAAGAGCCCAAATACTTTAAAAAATAAATAAATAAAATTAAACACATATTTATCATACAGTCCAGCAGTGGCACTCCTGGATATTTAATTTAAAATAATGAAGACTTATTGTATTCATTTCCTCTGGCTGCTGTAACAAATTACCACAAACTTAGTGGCTCAATACAACAGAAATGTATTCCCTCACAGTTCTGGAGGCCAGGAATCTGAAATCGGTTTCACTGGATTGAAATCAAGGTGTTAGCAGGACTGCACTCCTTCTGGAAGCTCTAGGAGAGAATCTGTCCCTTGCTTCTTCCAGATTCTGGTAGTTGCTAGTATTCTTTGGCTTATAGCCACATCATTCCAGTATCTGCCTCCATGGTCACATTACCATCTTCTCTTCTCTCTGGGACAAATCTCCCTTTGCTTCCCTCTTATAAGGACACTGATTGTATTTAGGGTCTGCCAGGATAATATCCCCATCTCAAGATCATTAATTTAGTCACGTCTGCAAAGTATATTTTGCCACATAAAGTAATATATTCACAGTTTTCAGGGATTAGAAAGTGGACATTTTTAGGGAACATTATTCAGGCTACCACACTCACATTCACACAAATGCTTGTATATGAAAGTTCGTAGTAGCTTTACTCATAATACTCCCAAAGTGGAAACAATTCAAATGTCCTTCAATGGATGACTGAATAAACTGTGGTATATTGTTGGGACAGAGAAAGACAAATCTCATGTGATTTCACTCATATGTGGAAGATAAATAAACACATGGATAAGGAGAACAGATTAGGGGTTACCAGAGGGGAAGAGGGTGGAGAGAGGGTGAAAGGGGTAAAGGGGCACATATGTATGGTGACAGATATACAGAAACTGATATATAATAATGTACACCTGAAATATATGCAATGTTATAAGCCAATATGACCTCAATAAAATAATTTTTTAAAAACCTGTGGTATATCCATACAATGGAATTCTACTCAGCAAGAAAAGAAATAAGCTATTGATTCACACAACAATTTGGATTAATCTCAAAGGCATTATGACAAGTAAAAGAAGCCAGTCTCAAAATATATGATATTGTACGATTTCATTTATACAATGCTCTGGAAAAGACAAAACACTGTGACAGAGAAGATCAGTGGTTTTCCAGGGGTTAGAGCATGGGGGAGGGTGTGACTCTAAAGTGATAGCTCTAGGAGTTTGGGGGTGATGAAACTGTTCTGTGTTCTGATTGTGGTGGTTGTTATATAAATCTACACATGAGCTAAAATTTATAGAACTATACACCAAATATAAGTCGATTTTACCTTAGTCTCATTTTTAAAAAACCTGGGCAGAATGAATTTGTTCACAGAGACTATGTATACAAAGGCCCGGTGGTAAGGGAGCATTGCACATTTGCTTAACTCTAGTTAACTACTTTTAGTTTTGAATGACAAAAGCTTAGAGCACAGGGATGTGGATGACCAGAGATAAAAAGTGCTGGGACTTCAGTGGTTATTCAATGATCATGGTATCAAGAGTTCAGATCATTGATCTTAAAACTGTCTCTGGAAAATCTAATACCTGACAATACCTCACCTACTGATTTCCTTATATAACTGAAAGCTGGTGTCTGTTATAGGGACAATTTGAACATCAAAATGGTGGTAATTAAACTTGAGAAAAGACTGATAATTTTCAAATAGAATTCAGTTACTAGGATTCTATTTCATTCTCTTGATTCATGAATGACCTACCTAACGAAATGAACAGGTCTTCTGCCTATACCATCTCAGAATCAAGAGAATCACTCCATGTGTGATGTGTCCTCTTCATGAACATATATTCTCTCAATACTGTCCCTCTCAGCAAGCTTCCCCACACATCTATTTTTTTAAACAATTCATTTGTGATTGATTTCCTTATTTCTTAGAATCTAGAGCCAACTTTGTTTTATTTCACAGAGGCTTGCATGAATCTTTGAAAAATAAATTCATGATATAAATGTATTGGGCTGAATTATTGATAAGTCATGCAAAGTTCTTTTGCCTTTGCAGTAATATGGAGCACTTGCATGAAATAGCAAGATAAAAAAAGTTCAGTTTACACATATTCTTTTGATGCCTTATATTCACAAAACATGGCCTGGCCATCAGTTTATTTAGCAACATATTTTTCACATATAATGTGCTTCAGCTATATTGAGCTATAAGTAAATGCTTTCATTTTGACTTCTATATAAATTTCTTTTTGATGTTTGCAACTTACCCATTTCACAAAATAACTTTGCTTTTGGGATCACAAACCAATTCTGTCAGCCATATTCCACCCATTGTTTTAAAAAATCTGCTTTACTTGTTATTTTACCTTTAATTATAGACTAGTTGCTAACATTATACTTACCGCAAAGGTTAAAAGCTTCTCATCTTTTCACAACTTTCTCATCTGAATAACTGTCATATTCTGGTTTTTTTTGTTGTTGTTTTATTTAAGTAAAATGGGTATATAACATTAAATGTTTCAGGTGTACAACATCATAATTCGACATCTGTATACGCTATGAAGTGAAAACCACATAAGTCTAGTTACTATCCATCACCATACAATTGACCCCCTCCCCCATTTTGCCCACCCCC
The DNA here is from genome assembly GCF_057802395.1 of Ceratotherium simum simum. NCBI lineage: Eukaryota > Metazoa > Chordata > Mammalia > Perissodactyla > Rhinocerotidae > Ceratotherium > Ceratotherium simum. The sequence continues at coordinate 12,318,191 of NC_141940.1, forward strand.
AAGCCCCTTACCCTCTGGTAACCACCAATCTGTCCTCTATGAGTTTGTTTTTGTTTTGTTTTGCTTGTTTGTTTGTTTATTTATTCACTTTCCACATATGAGTGAAAACATATGGTATATGTCTTTCTCCATCTGACTTATGTCACATAGCATAATACCCTCAAGGTTCATCCATGTTGTCGTAAATGGCACGATTTTGTATTTTTTTATAGCTGAGTAGTATTCCATTGTATATTTATATACCACATCTTCTTTATCCATTCATCCATCAACGGACACTCATGCTGTTTTCTTATCTTGGCTATTGTAAATAACGTTGCAATGAACATAGGGGTGCATATATATTTTCGAATTACTGTTTTTGTATTCTTTGGATAAATGCCCAGAAATGGAATCGCTGGATCATATAGTAGTACTAGTCCTAATTTTTTGAGAAATCTCCATACTGTTTTTCATAGTGGCTGCATCAATTTACATTGCCACCAGTAGTGCATGAGGGTTCCCTTTTCTCCACATCCTCTCTAACATACTATATACAGAAAGCCTTAAAGACTCCACCATAAAACTGTTCGAACTAATAACAGAATTCAGTCAAATAGCAGGATGCAAAATCAATATACAGAAATCTGTGGCATTTCTATACACTAAAGCAAATTATCAGAAACAGAAATTAAGAAAACAATCCCATTTACAATTGCATCAAAAAAAAAAATACCTGGGAATCAATTTAACCAAGGATGTGAAAGACTTGTACACTGAAACTATAAGACACTGATGAAATAAATTGCAAAAGACACAAATAAATGGAAAGATATTCTGTGTTCATGGATTGGAAAAATTAATATTGTTAAAATGTCCATACTACTCAAAGCAATATACACATTCAATGCAATCCCTATCAAAATTCCAATAGCATTTTTCACAAAACTAGAAAAAATAATACTAACATTTGTATGGAAACACAGAAGACCCTGAGTAACTGAAGCAATCTTGAAAAAGAAGAACAAAGCTAGAGGTACCACACTCTCTGATTTCAAACAATACCACAAAGCTATAGTAGTCAAAACAGTATGGTATTGGCATAAAAACAGACACACAGATCAAAAGAACAGAATTGAGATCCCAGAAATAAACCCACACATGTACAGGCAGTTAATTTATGACAAAGGAGCCAAGAACATACAATGGAGAAAGGAAAGTCTCTTCAATAAATGATGTTGGGAAAACTGGACAGCCACATGCAAAAGAATGAAAGTAGACCATTATCTTACGCCATGCACAAAAATTAACTCAAAATGGATTAATGACTTGAATGTAAGACCTGAAACCATAAAACTCCTAGAAGAAAACATAGGCAGTATGCTCTTTGACAACATCCTTAGCAGTATCTTTTCAAATACCATGTCTCACCAGGCAAGGGAAAAAAAAGAAAATATAAACAAATGGGCCTATATCAAACTAAAGGGCATCTGCACAGCAAGGGAAACTATCAACAACATGAAAAGAAAACCTAAAGATATTTGCAAACCATATATCTAATATGGAGTTAATCTCCAAAATATATAAAGAACTCATACAACTCAATGACAAAAATCAAACAACCTAATTAAAAAATGGGCAGGGGATCTCAATAGGCATTTTTCTAAAGAAAATATACAGATGGACAACAGGCACATGAAAAGATGTTCAACATCACTAATTATTGGGGAAATGAAAATCAAAACCACCGTGTGATATCACCTTACACCTGTTAGAATGGCTATTATTAAAAAGACAAGATATAGCTCTCATATTCTTAAATGTCAGTTAAAATTTAATAAAAAAAGACTTTCAATTTACACTGCATTGCAGTTTTTAGCAAATGATTGTTTTCGATGTCCTTGATTTGGAAGAAAAAATATTTTTGTTGGTGCTTTTTCTTTTTCTTTTGAAATAGCAGAGTGTATTGAAAACATTTGTTGTATTGTGAGTAGCTTGTGTCATTTCTCCCTATATATTAAAAATCAGTTTTTTTTTGACATTTCTACTAAGTCATTTTCATACTGCCAGTAAAGATATAGTTTCATTTCTTAAGTATCATGTACAAGGTACAATGTAACATCTAAGTCAATATAAAATATAATCCTTACTTTCTAATAGCTTATAGTCTAATTAAGGAGACAAAACAGGTGTGCAAACACACACACATATACACATATGTGGAGTTAAATAGCAAAACAAAGCGTAATAATCAGTGGCAAAACATAGAACTTGCAGTTGGAGGAGTGAAGTTTGATATTTGGAACTGCCTCTTCCCGTGTGACCCTGAGCAGTTGACTTAAACTTGTCGAGTTCTAGTTGTCTCATCTTAAAAGCAAGAGTAATAATGCATAGTGATATTGTAAGGATTACATCAAATAATGTATGTGAAAATATACAGGGTCTCACACCCAAACAGATAAAATTCTTTTGCTCTATTCAAATAGAGCACCAGGGCAATGACTGCACCCATTGCTTGGACCTCCGGTTCAGATACTCTTCTACAATACTTGAAGGTACCCTGCTATTCTGAAAAGAATACAGACTTTGGAGTCAAACCTACTGGATTTTGAACCATGGCTTGGGCATTTCATGATTGTACAACGTTGTGCAAGTGACTTAACTTTTCTGATTCTTATTTTCAATGGGGATATTATTATCCACTTACCTCATAGAGTTATTGTGAAAATTAAAATAATATTGTTATTATTGAATTTAACACCTGGTGCCCAATAGACAATGGAACATATATTTACTAAAGTGGACCTTTTTCTTGGCACTTTACAAGGACTCCAGAAGGTTCAGCTGAGAAGTGTGAAACCCATACTCTGAAATAGATTACGAAGCATTAATGAGTTTATCTGTGTATGTTCGAGTGTACGTGTAATTAGAGATTGATCTATAGAAAATCACAAGAACACAAAAGCATAAATAGGGTGCTCTTGTGTTGTTAGTCAACAATCCCTACTCATTGGGGGGACAGAGTGTGGATAGGGTGATACTTGTCCCTATCCAAATCTCATGGTTCCATCACACTGCAGCTACTGTGGCAGACAGACTGATGGGAGAAGAGAAAGTCACCTGTAAAAAGAAGCCGTTTGATGGTCCTTCTTGTCCACTCCAAGTCAAAATATTCCCTGTAATCTGTTCTCAAGAATATTGAAAGGTCAGTAGCCTCTTGTATTCTGATGTATTACTTTGTCATTTTGAGCTGAACTCCAGTAACTTTTGCTACAGTTTTTATGTATGTCTTTCCTTTTGTTGTTTACAGATTATAAATATTTCTAACTGTTCTTTCTTGTAAGGAAAAGGACAAGATACCAATGTCTAAGGTTGTGCTGCATTTGTTACGCAAGCCCTTTGGCAGGCACTTGCTAATGAAAGAGAAACGCAATGCCAAGCACAACTTTATTACACTTCTTAATGTTAGAGTTGCCATGGCTTTACTTTGATTGTTATTTATTGAACAGTCAAAATGTGTTAGCCAGCATAAAGAACACACTGAAAGCATGATCTGGATATTAAGGATTTTATGCCCTGAAAAAGGAAGTCCATTAACTCAACTACAGAATGTATCCATTTAAGTAATCACTTGTGAAATCTTGATTGGGTAACTCATTTAGCTAGGCTTGTACTTAGAGGGTATTTTTATATCTTTCTGGTTAAAACTTGTGTTGCTTCAAATAACATTCCAAGATACTATAATGTGATAGTGCTCACATATATGAAATTATTCTTCCTTACTTGTAAGGTAATTAACAAATATCTCATCAGGTGCAAAAACCTTGGCCGATACAGAAGACCCTGAGCAAACTGAGTCCTCAGAGAATAAAGCCATCTTCATTTTGGATTTGTTTTGGAAAAATGATCATATAAGGACAATGGATGCCCTCAGAATAACAAAGCAGTTGCTCAGTGGGAAAATGAAGGAGGAGGGATAAATTTGAGGATGGCAGGACAAAGAATTCAAGGTTATACTGCAGCTTGATCCATAGGAATGTGACAAGATTGTCCATTTCTGACTCTACCAATCCCTAGTGAGCACTCGTAGTGTCCTAGGTCTCCTGCAAAACGTTGGGGACGTAATGATGAAGACAGACATGGTTTTTGCTTTTTGAGACATTTGCAGTCTAGCTGCATAGACAGACAGGGAAATGTAATTACTCGTTTGTTTAACAAATATTTGAGTTCTCTCTTCAGGCCAGACACTGTTCCTGGGACTGCAGAAACAGTGAAGAAAAGAGACAGAAAATTTCTGTCCTCATGACCATGTTACAACTGAGATAGACTGATGACAAATTGTGTGTGTGTGTGTGTGTGTGTGTGTGTGTGTATAGACATATCATATACATACAGATAGATAGATATAGATATGTCTGTATTTGTATCTATATCCACATCTATATTTATACTCAGATGGTAACAGATGCTACAGAGAACTATAAAGCAGAGAAAAGGGAGAGGGTATGCTGGGTGGGTTGGGAAGGTATGGGGAAGCTTCATTAGCAAGGTGACATTTCAGCAGAGACCTAATGACATGAGGAATAAGCCATGTAGATATGGGGGTGAGGTGGGACAGCATTCCAGGCGAAATAGAAAGTTCAAAGACTTTAAAGAACATGGGTGCTTAGTAGAGTATGCAAGTATGGCAAAGAGTCAGTGGATCTGACTAGAGCATTGTGCAGCATGGTTAATATTTGTAGATGCCAACATTTCTGAACCAATTAACCCATCCACTTTTCATCCTTACTCATTAATCCAACATCTCAGTTTCCTTGGTCTGTGCCTTTCCTACCCTCCTCTGTCTCCTCAGCACCTGGAGATGTGATTTATCCTCTCCTGGCTCGTGGCCTTGACTTTCTTCTGGTCCCATTTGGAATGTCCTCATTGACTTGGTATGTTTCCAGAGGATATTTGGTTTAATGACCCTTCATGGCCTCTAGCCTCTCTCCACCCACCCACAAGCCTTGCTGGAGGTTTCCAGACAATATCAGCCTCATAAGTTTATTGTGAGACCCAAAGAAGATAATATATGAGTAAGCACTTTATAAACTTTTAAGTGCATTCTACTTGTAATGAAATCTTTAGTTCTAGGGCTATGAGTTTCCAAATGAAAAAATTACACCAACAGTAATGTCATTTTACAAAACTAAAGATAGCAAAAGCAGGGAACAGGGAAAAGAGCAGCTAGGCAGGAGGTCTATCTCTGTCAGGGGTAAGATGAATCACAAGCCAGAAGTAGAGTGGCCTTTGGAAGAGTGGGAGCGGCTGGGTTGGGTCCTCCCCAGCAGTCTGGGTCAGAGTTCTGCATAACTCATATTCCTCTCTGCCCCTCTAGACGCTTCTTTGTTTCTCCTCATGCCAGACGTTTTTCTTCTCTATTTCTCCCCATGCTAGATTTTTTTCTCTTATTTGCTCAGGACTTTGCGTCTTTGTTTCTCCCTTTGTATCACTTTCCTGCTTCCTCTGCCTTATTATTTTCTAGTTCTTGCTCCTTGACCTTGAATGGATTTTGTTATGGTCCCCGGGGAAGTTGCTTTAGAAGCTTGCTTTATACATGATACCAGGAGTCAACTTGACCACTTTGCCTGCTCTGAGAAGACTACTGTGAAGTGATTCCTTGAGAGAGGGGAGCTGAAAAGCGTGGTGAAGAGAGTGATGCATAAGGAGTCAGTAAGTCTGGATTGTACCACTAATATGTTGGGTTAACTTTGGCAAGTCTCTAGCCTCATGTACGTCCCGGCTTCCCCAATATATACAATAAAGTTGCTGAACTAGATAATCTCTAAGAGTTCTGGCATGCTGGATTCTGAAAATGTTATGTTAATGTGAAAGACAAGAATTGTTTGTTTTTGGCGATAGAGGATAGTAGAACTGGAGCTGGTGATTGAGCCATTGGGATAATATAGTTCTCCTGTTTCTTAGCACATTGCATCATGTTACAACCCACAGGGTCTGTAATAAATGCCTGAAAATACAGACTGGAGACCCTGCTTCCCCAGAAAACTTTCCACTGTGCTCTGCATATAGTGTCTACTCTCCGAAAATAACTGAATATATTATGGGCTGACAAATTTTGAATAAAGCCTCTTTATTTCTAAAAGATGGTATTGGCAGGTTGCCTAGGATGTGACGAAAGGGGATAAAGCAACATTGGAGGAAGCCCCTAGGGAGAGTTCTTACAGAAGTTAAGTGATGAAGTGAATAGAGCTTTCAGGTGGCTTAGCTAAATGATCCAGGAGCTCTATAGTCCACTAAGCCCTAGATTGGTCAGAATCAAACAACATTGATTCTACCTTCACTTCATCAGGAATTAATGGACCTTTGCCTTTGAAGCAAACAATTTTTTTGCCACCACACTAAAAATAAAATCCAGAGGATTTGGAATTGCTTTTGTGAAATTAGAACAAGTCATCTTTCTGACTTAATTTCCCTAATACCCACCTTGATTAACCCATATTTGGAAGGTTATGAAGAATAAGCTGTGTAGGGGTATATATAACAATGATGTGATTATTACTGAGTTATAACTATGAAGTCCGAATACAAGAAATGTTTTTTTTTTTTTTTTTTCTGTGTTTTATTTTTTGTTTATTGCAGTAACATGAATTTGTAGAACTGATTACAATTATCTTCCATACCCCTAAATCCATTTTCTTGGTGCAGCTAAATCACAAGTTTCAACATCCTTCCGAACCCAAACTCCCAACCTCCCTGCCTCTGTGTCCATACTCCTTTACATTCCTCCTGTTGCTGTGGAAGCAGCACCTCCGTTACTATCTAAGGCCAACCCCACAACTGTGCTTCTGATCTCAGCCCCTTACCTTCTTGAGTTCATCACTCCAGCAATGACCATTCCCTTCGCTCTCCTATATCAAGCATTTGTCTTTCTACTATGTCATTCCCATCAGAAAAAAACAAAAACAAGAACAGACAAAAAGAATTTTTTAAACTTCTAGTGTCTCTTGCGTTAAAAGCAAAAATAAACATTTTTCTTACACTATATCACCTTCCAGCTATAGACCTATTTCTCAATTCCTTTTCTCAAAAAGCAATACTTTTTGGAAGAGATATCTTTTCATTCTCAAATCCTTCAACTCCCATTTGGAAGGCTCATTTCATTCTTCTTAAAACATTTTTATTTTCTCTTGGATTCCAAGATACCACATTCCTCTGTTTATTTCCTATATTACTGGGCACTCTGTCTCCTTTGATTGTCTTCTTGCTACTTCTCTGCATGAGCTAAATACTGGAGTATCTGCAATCTTGCCACTAGTCCTCTACCTACCTACGTTCTTCCCTGAGCAACTTCAATCTTTTCCGTGCCTCTACGTATGCCCCAAGCTCTGACCTCTCCCTTCCACTTTGGACTCACATATAAGACTGCCTAATCATCATCTCTATTTAGATGTTTAATAGGTGTCTCAAACCTGAAATGCTGCAAACAGACCTCTCGATCTATGCCTACCCCACACCCAACCCGCTCCTGCACAGCCTTTTCCTTTACTATCTACTCGGCTCCTGAGGTCAGGAGTCATCCTTCATCTCTTCTATCTTCCTCATTCCCCACACCCAATCCATCAGCAAGTCCACTAGGCTCCAAAATATGTCCTGAATTCAACCACTTCTTACTGTGTTCCGTACTACAAACCTAGTTCAAATCACCATCTCAGCTCTCTCCCGTACTCTTGTAATAGCCTCCGAATTGATCTCCCTACTCCTCTCCTTGCCAGTTTTTAGTCGATTGGCCACACGGCAGACAGAACGATCTTTTAAGAAGTTGGTCAGACCATGTCATTCTCCTGTGCAAAATCCTCCCATGGCTTGTTGTTATCCTTAGAATAAAATCTAGACTCCTTCCCATGGCCTACAAGGCTGTAGAATCTGGCCTCTTGTGGCCTCTTTTATCTCATCTTCCAACCCTTGCTTGCTGTCCTCTGGCTACATCATATTTTTTCCTCAAAGATACCAAGCTTGTTGCCACCCTAGGACCTCTTCACTAGTTGTTCCCTTCTATATTTGTCATCTATTTTTATCAGTCTTAGCCCCAGTACATGTGGGGGTGAGCTGTAATTTGCATGTGATGTTTGATGAGATCAAACTATAGACATTGCAGCTGCAGTACAAAAGATGCAGATAGTGAGACATGGAAAGAAAATCAGATATATTAAGCTGCAAATTCATTCATAAATAATCTCCTAATAGTCTTTTGTGAGGAGAAGCTTCCTGAATTATATGTTACTCTTAGTTTTCTATCATATAATTACTTTAAGGAAGAATTGTGTGCTGTAATTAAAAACATGGTAAAAATCATGTTTGTAAAAATAATTTCTCTGCCATTATGACACTTAGATTGGCTTTTATTCAACAGAAATGCTATAATATAATTGATGTTTTGTTTTATCCTTAGTTTCCTTAAAGTGAAAAAAGAATATCAGATAAGAAAGTAAATAGCATAATAAAGTTATATTTCGATAATTTTTGGAAAATTTTGTATTAGAAAACTTCTTGCTGAATATTCCTGGGTTAGAATTGGTAGTCATGAAAACTTGATTTGATTACTTCACAAAAATCCATTTACCTAGAATGACTTCTTTTTTTCTTTTCTCTTTTTTCTTTGCTATCAGAATTGATTAAATGGATCCCACTCATTTGAGACAACACTATTAGGCAAGGAATGGGCTCTTCTGTGTGACTAAATTGGGACCACCACAATCAACACGTTCAGTGACCTTTCTTAACTCTTTTACTCTGAACAATTGCCTTAATATAATTATAGCAAGAACCTAAAATCTCAAGATCAATTTTTTAATGTATCCTTTAAGAAAGCTCCAATATCAGTTGAGATTGGGTTCTCTAGCATTATATTGCTATAATCAGCCAAATATCTTAAAATGAGGTTTATCCATGGGACTTTGAGTGGCTATATTTAGGATCTGAAATAAAAGTTGACTCATAAGCATATGGGTCATACATTATTGATTTCTGTTTAGAAAAAAATTCAACAGTTGTAAAATCAGTTTATTTGATTATTCTAAATGTCATTTCCTTTTTTGGAAAGAAGGGAAATTTCCCAGAGTAGTTATACACCTCTTGTCCTTTACAAATGCAGTTCACATACTAAGGCAAACCATCTGTTACCCCTCTAATTTTGCCATGATGAAAATTACTATTATAATGAGACTAGCTTTTTTAAGCATATATTTTTATGGACACGAAGACAAATGTGCACATTGAGATAAACTTTTAGAAATTTGTTTCTAGCTTTTGAGGTTGATGTGGGTATCCTGAAAAACAGACCTTTTTCTACTGATTATCGTTAAGGTATAGGCTTGGTAGGTTTAGGTGCAGTTAACAGTTGGGTTTCAGTCAGTGTTATCATCAAGAAAAGCTGAACTGTACACTGTAAGGTTGAGGTTGGAATGGAAGGGACACAAAATCTCAGGAAGGTACATATATTTTTTCACCCAAACAACACTTGTAACAAGAATTTAGGAAGTGAGCCCAGTCTTGAGAGAGCAAGAATAGAATGAAGATAAGTCAAATAGAGTGTGAGTTTAAAGGAAAACTGAAACCATACATATCATGGTATACCAAATGCAAAAAAATGTTACGGGAATAAGGAACATATTCTTGTAAGTGCAGTTACCTTTAAATAATATTTTGAAAACTGAATCTCAGTTTTATTTAAAATTTCCTCTGAGTTATGTGATCATTTGGGCAAGAAAATGGTCTGAAACCTATTTATTTTTATAAATCACACAGAGGAGAAACAAGAATATAGGAGCACCGAAAATAACTGTATTGAATGAAAAATTTTAAAACTTTTTACTACTTACTTTTTCTTCCTCCTTATTTTCCCTACCCCTTACATATAAAAATATCATTGAAATAACTATGTCTGGCCTGTTTCCCCTTGGTTCTGTCTTCAGTTATGTTATCAGCTAGAAGACTGAGGTATTCATGGTACATACTTCAAGTGACAGTGTGAAATTGAAACCAAATCTAGGATCAAATCCTATCTTTATAAAACTGAGCAATTTGCTTAACTTCTCTGAGTCTCCATTTTTTCATCAATGGAAAGGGACAATAAGTCCTACCTCACAGAAATGTTGAGGGTTGAATGAAAACATGTAGAGGAGGCATGTAGTTTGTAGTGAGCTATCAATAAATGGTCATTACCCCTCCCTCACATTTGTATCTGAACAGTGAAATAGCCATATTCTATAGGTATTTCTGTCCAGCATTTTGTACATGAGTCCTCTTATCAAGACACTGCTTTTTATCCCCCCAACCATAGCTTTCTGCAAATATTTTTATAAAACTGACAAATAACTAATTTCATAATCACATCATTCCTGTTTCCAACTGCCATATCTATCCTAGTCTTATTAAACATGTTTTTATTTTGATGTTGCCAAGTGTAGAAGCCAAGTTCTAATTAGTATTTTAAATATATATATATTTTTAAGTGATAGGATGCTACTCAAAGACCTGAAAGAGGTAATATACCAACTGTTATCCAAAGAAGTTTCTAAAAGGGAGAATATATCTTTGGAATGTGCCACTTTTATACCAAAAGCAGTTCCGCAGTTCCTCCCCAGCAGGCCTGTTCTCTGGGTGAGGTCCTAGCAGTGTGATCAGTCATTTTGACTGTCATGTCAATTTGATGACTACTTGATGAGACCACCTGCTGCCCAACTCCTGGTTATTCTGCCTACTTCAGCTTTTAGGGATTGTAAATTGGAGGGTTTTTAAAAAATATTTCTCTTTTTCTCTTTAAATTATTGATCATATTTAAATTTAACAACCCTATAGATTAGGACTTTTTTTCTTTCCTAGATGATATGGAATTCAACCATACACTCATCCATTTATTTAAAGTTTTTCTTTTTTTTTTTTTTTTTACATACATTCAGTGAAATGCACTCTTTTTGGTGTACAGTTGTATGAATGTTCACAAATGCTTACGGTCAGGTGAAAACCACCACAATTAAGATACAGAACAGCTCTGTCATCCCAAAATATTCCCTTGTGCTGCTCTTTTGGAGTAAAACCCTCTCCCCTAAACTCTAGCAATCACTAATCTGTTCTTCATCCTTATAGTTTACTTTTTTCCTGAATGTCATATAAATGGGATCATACAGTATGTAGCCTTTTGAATTTGGCTTATTTCACTTAGCATACTACTTTGGAGTTTCATCCATGTTGTTCTGTGTATCAGTAGTTCATGCTTTTTGTTGCTGAGTAGTATTCAATAGTATGGATGTACCACAGGTTATTCTTTCATCAGTTAATGGACGTTTAGGGTGTTTCCACTTTCTGGCTATTATGAATAATGCTGCCATAAACATTCATGCACAAGATATTTTTTGTGGACGTATTTTTCATTTATCTAGGGCAAACACCTCAGAATAGGATTGCTGGGTTATATGGTTTATGTTTAGTTAAACTGTTTTCCAAAGTGGCTGCACCATTTTGCATTCCCATCAGAAATGCATGAGAGTCCCGATTGCTCCACATCCTTGACAATGCTTGAATTATTTTACACACACACATACACACACACGTGTATATTTATATGTATAGAATTATATATATGTGTATGTGTGTATATATTTCATTTTCATTCATCTATTGACTTTTTGATTATATCTCTTCATATTATTATTATTATTATTTTTTAGTGTTTGTTCAAGGGATTACAACATGCATATCTAACCATTCACAGGCAACTTAGAGTTAACATTTTACTACCTCACGTGAAGTGGAGAAGTCCTACAGCCACATAGCTCTATTTATCTCATCCCCTTTATGTTATAGCTGTCATATGTATCACCATCTACATACATTGAAAACCACCATATAGTGTTACACTTTTTGCTTTCAATGGTGATATATATTTTAAAGAATTTAAGAGGAGAAAAATAATCTGTTATATTTATGCAGATATTGGCCATTTCTTTTGTTCTTCCTTAATTCCTGAAGTTCCAAATTTCCTTCTTTTATCATTTCCCTTTAATCTGAACAACTTAATTTAACATTTCTTTTAGAGAAGGTCTGCTGGCAATGAATTCCCTTAGTTTTTCTTCATCTAGGAATGTCTTTATTTTGCTTTCATTCCTAAAGGATATTTTCACAGGATATGGAATTCTGGCTTGACTGTTTTCTTTTCCTTTTGGCACTTTAAGGATGTTTCTAGTCTTGCCGCCATCGTTTCTGAGGAGAAATATTCAGTCATTTTAATTGTTGTTCCTACCTAGGTAATGTGTCATTTTTATTTAGCTGCCTTCAAACATTTTTAAATTTATCTTTGGTTTTTAGCACTTTGATTACAATGGATCTAGTTTTGGTTTTCTTTGAGTTTATCTTATTTTTATTTTGCTGAGTTTCTTTAATGTGTAAATTTATGTCTGTAAACAAATTTGGTAAATTATTAGCCATTATTTCTTCAAAATTTTGAGTATCAATATCTTTATCCTATCTTTTTGAGACTCTAATGACAGGAATGCTATGTCTTATGATATTGTCCCACAGATCCCTGAGGATCTTTTCAGTTTTTTTCATTCTTTTTTTCTCTGTTCTTCGGAGTAGATGATTCCCATTGATCACTCTTCGGGTTAACTGAATCTTTCCTCTGTCATCTTCATTCTGCTATTCAGCACATCACGTGAGTTTTCTGTTTCTTACTTTAGATAGTTGATATTTCAGTTCTAAAATTTCCATTGGGTTTCTTTTTATAGTTTCTTTTTCTTCTGAGAACTTCTATCCTTCCATTAATTTTAAGATAGTTCATCTTTACCTCATTTTTTAATAATTGCTTTAAAATCTTTGATAATTCCAACATCTGTGTCTTCTCAGTGTTGGCATCTGCTCATTATATTTTCTTTGAGAATTGGTCTGATTTTCTTAGCTCTTTGTATGTTGAGTAATTTTGGATTGTATCCTGACATGGCAAATATATATTGTAAGACTGTGGGACCTGTTAAAATCATCTGTAAAATGTAGATTTTTGTTTATTTGCTTTAGAAGGCAATCAACATGGTTAGGTTTAAATCACAAGTTCTGCCTCACCTTCTACGGGCAGTGGTTATAGCCAGTTCAGGTTTTAAAACCTTTGCTATGGTATTTGGGTCTGCCCCATGTATGTGCCACTCAGGAGTTAGTCTGAGACTCCCAAGGTGGTTTATATCATAGTCCAGTTCTCAAACTAGGCCTCTTTGCGTCTGTTCAGGGCAAGCCTGAGACATGTATTAGTTCATACACAGAATTAGGGGATCCTTTTCTCTAGCATTCTCCTCTCTAGGATTTCCCCCACACTTTATAGCTCTCAGGGGCCCCTTTTTCTATTTCCTTTGGCTGGAATGTTGAGTTTGTCTTGGAATTTTAGTCCCCCTCCGGCTCTCTTGCAGTTTCACATCCTTAGGGTTTTCCTTAAGGCAGGGAAGTGAGAAAACAATAGTTTCTCTCAGAATTTTTCGTATTCACTCTCACTATGTACCTCTGCAACATGTCCCACCCTTGGGTCAAAACCTATTATAATGGAGGAAAATAAAGCCAAGAAATTCACCACTATTTTAGTCATTCTCCAAGTTTTGACTTCTCTTTCCAATCTTCCTGCTATTATTTACTTTACTTTTCAGAGTCCTCAGGTAGTTTCTTCTAGTATTCCCTCCACAATTTTTAGCTATAATCAACGGGAGAGATAGGCTATAGTGGCTTACTCCATTTTGGCCAGCATCAGAAGTCCTATCCATTTTTCAAGAGCATTTCAACTTTTGATTATCTGGATTACTGAACTTAAAACTATATCTCTGTCCTTTATACACATAGCCTGCAATGGGTATTTTCCTGAGGATGGATAAGAGAGCATCATTCAGTTGTCAAAATAATTGTTGTATAAGGCAACTGAAAATAAGTCATATTAGTCATACAGCAGCTTTTCTTTCTTTTCACACAAAAGAGTTCTGCCCACGCGATCGTCTCTTGTAATAGTGATCCATCATGAATATCTTTCTTGATCATTGGCACTTACCAGTCTGTGACAGTCACATGTTATCAATATGATATCTTTTAAAGATTTTATTTATTTATTTTTTCCCCCCAAAGCCCCAGTAGATAGTTGTATGTCATAGCTGCACATCCTTCCAGCTGCTGCATGTGGGACGCGGCCTCAGCATGGCCGGAGAAGCGGTGTGTCGTTGCGCGCCCGGGATCCGAACCTGGGCCGCCAGCAGCGGAGCGCGCGCACTCAACCGCTAAGCCATGGGGCCGGCCCCAATATGGTATCTTTTAGATGCTCGCTTAAGTGGAGCAAGAAACACAACCTCTCATTAGAAGGACATATACTCCCTGAGATTATTCCGCTGTGGATATGGGTTAGCACTAACCATCCTTCCTCCTACTCCCATTCTTATATTTTGGTTGGAGTTGGAAATAGATCCTGTGGCTATACATCCAGTGAAACTAATTGGCCTTGATAATGTTTTTTGTCCAATACAGTTTTCCACAAATGTTTCTGACTTTGATTTGCTTTTGCAGGGTAATGATTTCTTTATACTTTCATACTTACATGATTGAGGAGAATAAATAAGTACTGTGTGGAAAACCAAAGGCAAAGTCATTCATTCAACAAATATTTCTTGAATTCTTACCATATGTTACACATTGTTTTAGATAGATACTGGGTATGGAGCTCAGTACAAAATAGTCAAGGTCCCTTTTTAGCAGAGCACACATTCTTGTAAGAAGAATAGACAGGAATCACATAAACAAAATATATATGTTTAAATAAACAAGTAAATTATCAACTAGTATTAAGTGCTACATAGAGAATTTTAATTAGGTGACATGAGAGTGACTGTGCATGATTACTTTAAAATGGGTGGTCAGGAAAGCCCTCTCTGGACAATAAGAAGGAGCCAACCATGAAAAAATTAGGGGTAAGAGCATTGTAGACAGAGAGAAAAATAAATGCAAATAACCTAATGTGAAATTGAATTTGGCATGTATGAGTAACAGAAAGAAGGCTAGTGTAGTTTGATAATAGTAGACAAAGGGTTAGAGATGACATCAAAGAGAGGGGCATGGGCTGGTCACATAAGGCCATTATAGGCCACGGGGTGAGTTTGGATTTCTCTCCAAATGTTATATGAAGTCTTGGGAGACTTTGATTGGGAGGCAGATTTGATATTATTTCCTTATTAAAAATCTTTTATAGCTTTTACAGTTCTGTGAGGAAGCAGAGTGACAGGAAGCTGTTGTAGGATCCATCAGAGTGATGATGGAGATTTAAACAAGGTCTGTAGCAAAGAAAACAGTGAGAAGTAGTTGAATTTGAGATGTTTTGGAGATAGAGCTGGTTAGATTTGTTGGTGGGTTGGATGTGGAGAGTAAGAGAAATAGAGAAAATCAAGGATGAGTTCTAGGTGTCTGGCCTAAGCAATTGGATGGATGGTAGTTTAATTTATTGAAGTGAGGAATGCCACAAAAGCAACAGATTAGGCTGAGATCATGGATTGAAAGACATATTTTTGCCTTGTTAATTTTGAGATGCTTATTAGATACTTACGTGGAGATGTTGACAATCTGCATATATGAGACTGGAGTTGAGGAGAGATCTATGTTGGAGACATAAATTAGTAGTCATCAGGGCATAGATGGTACTTAAAGACATGAGATTAAAGGATATCACCTAGGAAATGAGTGTGGATATTGAACCTGGGCACTCCACCATTTAGAGGTGAGATAGAAGAGGGACAGCCAATCAAAGGAGACTGAAAAGGAATGACCAGTGACATAGGAAGAAAATCAAGAAAGTGGGGTCTACACAGTCAAGAGTAAAAACCATATATATATATATAAATATATGAAGTCATATATATATATAAAAGTTAAGAAGCACAATGACTCAGCCCTATGCATCCTTAGACAAATTTCTTATTGCAAACAATGCATTATACAAGGGAAGAGAGAGCTCTTCTGTTTGGGTGGTGTAGTGTTAATAGGAAAGTCTTAACAGAGGAGGAAGTATTTTGTCTGAGCTCTGAAAGATGAACAGAATTTTGATAGGAACAAGAAATGGAGTAATTTCCCAGACTAAGGAAACAGCATGAAAGAAAGACCAATAGTAATGAGTTATTAAAATTTGCTAACTTTCATGCTTATTGTTTGTCATGTTCTGAGGAAAGCACTTTACACCCATTAACAAATTTGATCCTAAAAATACACCTACAAGGTAGATACAATTTTCATTCCCATTTCTTTTAGATAAGGAACTGACACTCATAGAAGTTAAGTGACTTAACTTCCAACTAATTAAGCAACTAGAATCTGGTTGAATCTTGATGGGAACCTTTGAGATCTGACTCCAGAGTCTGTGCTCCTGACAACTATACTAAGAAAATAACACGAGGAGTATACCTATATGATGGAAGCTCCAAGTGAAAGCCTAATGCTATATAAAATAAAAATGTCTGGAAATCTGAAAAAGCATAGGCTTTGTACTATGGGTCACAGTTATACTTTTCCAAAATCTTTTAGAAAAGTCATAGAAATCCATCAGATCTTAGAGTTGTGAGATCCTTAGCAGCTGCTCAGAATAATCCTTTCTTCACTTTTGGGGAATGTATTAGTTAAGGCTAATACATAAAGAGTCCCTCAAATACACTGGTTTCTATAATATGGAAGTTTTTCTTTCTCTTGTAACAGTACAAATGGCCCAGGGTGGTAGAGCAGCTCTGCTATACAAGATCATTCCAGAATGTGGGAACTTTCCATCTTGTTATATTGCTACCTGTTGCCTGCGTGGTCAAAGTAGGTCTCTTTCATGTCCAGTTTCCAGACCCTGAGATGGAGAAAAAGAGGAAGTCCAGAGGGAAAAAAAAAAAAAAAATCTTTTTAAGCCAGTAAAGTAGAGGTTGCCCACATTACTTCTGCTCTCATTCCATTGGTGATAAATTAGTCACATGGCCACACCTGTTGTAAGGGAGGTGGGGAATGTAGTCACTAGCTGGGCATGTAGTTGCTCAAGAAGAAAAGAATAATGAATTTTGGGAGAAAAACTAATATTCCTCAAGAGGGAAACTCATGCCCTGATGTAACTGTGCCTACTTAGCTAGGACTTTGCTGCTATTTTTTTTTTGTCTTTTAAAATTTTATTTATTGGGGCAGGCCTGGTGGCATAGTGGTTAAGTTCACATACTCCGCTTTGGTGGCCCGAGGTTCATGGGTTCAGATCCCCGGCGTGGACCTACGCACTGCTTATCAAGCCATGCTGTGGCGGCGTCCCATATAAAGTAGAGGAAGATGAGCATGGATGTTAGCCCAGGGCCGGTCTTCCTCAGCAAAAAGAGGAGGATTGGCAACAGATGTTAGCTCAGGGCTAATCTTCCTCGCACACACAAAAAAATTTATTTATTATCTACTCTCAGAGGCAGATTGACTGAAACTATTGAAGCTTAAGCTTCAGACAATTGTCAGTTTCGCAGACCTTTTCCATGACCCTGCACCTAATTTTGTATTTTCAGTTTTATATTCATTTTCTTAGAGGCCTCTAAAAATTACATAAGGTTTAGGACCCACAAAACTTAAATTCTAACCCACTCATTACAAAATATCATGTATTTACTATAAAATATTTTTAAATATAAAAATATAGACAAAATCACTTACAGTGGAATCATCCAAACATAAACAATGCTAACATATTTTTTAAAAATTAACTTTAATGAAATATAATTTGCATATGATACAATACACCCATTTTTAAACGACCAGTTTGATGTGTTTTGAGAAATAATATACACCCATGAACTACCACCATAATAAAGTTAAAGAACAGTTCCACCACCCCTCGAAGCTCCCCCACACCACTTTGAAGTCAATTACTACCACCACCCCAACCTAGTTCCAGGCAAGCACTGATCTACTTTCTGTCAAAACTGATTAGTTTTGTTTGCTCAAGAATTTCATATGAATGGGATTGTACAGTAAGTGTTCTGTTTCTGGCTTCTTTTGCTCAGTACAATGTTTTTGAGATTCATCCATGTTTTCACTGTATCAGTAGTTTATTCATTTTTACTGCTGAGTACTCTTCCATTGTATGGATATACTTCAACCGGTTTATCTATTCATCAGTTGGTGAATATTTGCATTGTTTCCAGTTTGGGGCCCCTATGCATACAGCTGCTATTAATGTTTGTGTGTCAGTCCTTTTTGAGGGCATATGTTGGTATTTCTCATTGGATAAATATCTGAGAGTGAACTTGCTGGCTCAGAGTGTAAGTTCAAATTTAGCTTTAAAAGAGATGATTAAATTGTTTTCCAAAGTAGTCGTTACGTTTTACATTCCCACAAGCAATGTATGCAAGTTCCCATTGTTGAACATCCTCATCAACAGTTGGTATTGTTAGTTTTTACTTTTAACTTTAGCTGTTCTAGTAGGTATCTCATTATGGTTTTATTTTGTACTTCCCTGATGATGAATTAGTCTACCATATTTTCGTGTACTTACTGGCCATTCACATATCAACTTTTGTGAAGTGTCTGTTCAAATCTTTTGCATATTTTCATTAGGTTGTTTGTCTTATTATTGTGTTGTTGAATGTTCTTTATATATTCTAGACACGAGTTCTTTTGCAAAGATTAGTAATAAGAAATGTAATGTCCGTGGCTTACATTTTCATTTTCTTAACAGCATAGCATTTAAGAGCAAATATTTTTAATTTGTTGAACTCATTTATGAATTTTCCTTAGGGTTCATTCTTTGTGTAACTCATATAAAAAATATTTGGTATCCCAAGATCTTCTAGAAGTTTTAGAGCACTAACTTCTACATTCAGATGTAAGACACATTTTGAGTTAAATTTTACATATAGTGTGAAGGAAGAGTTGAGGTTTATTTTTTTCTGTATTCTTATCAAGTTGTTTCAGCAATATTTGTGGAAAGAGCTATCCTTTCCTCCCATTGAATCACCTCAGAACTTTTGTCAAAAATTAATTACTATAAATGTGTGGGTCCATTTCTAGACTCTATTCTTTTCATCTATATGTCTCTCCTAGCACAAGTACCGCACTGTCTCTCGAAATCAAGTATTGTTAAGTCCTCACATTTTGCTTTTCAAATTTTCTTGACTCTTCTAATTCCTTTGCAATAAAAATTCCAATAAAAATTTTAGAATCAGCTTGTCAATTTCTACAAAATAAGTCTTCTACCATCTTGATTGGAATTGCATTAAATCTATAGATCAATTTAGGGAGAAGAGACATCTAAACAATATTCGGTCTTTTAATCTATGAACATGGCATATCTCTCCATTTATTTATCTACTTTTATTTCTCTCAGTCATGTATTATATTTGCCAGTGCATAGTTCTTACATCCCTTTTTGTAAATTTATTCCTAAATATTTCATATTTTTAATACTTTAATAGTAATTTTAAATTTACTTTCTAATTTTTCATTGCTAGTATATACAAATCAATAAATATTTATATTGACCTTGGCTACTACAGCCTTGCTAAATTTGATTATCACTTCTTTTGGATTTATTGGAATTTTCCTTGTATGTGATCATGTAATCTTCAAATAGAGTTGTACTTCTTCCTTGCCTATTTGAATGACTTTTTGTTCTTACCTTATTCATTGGCTAGAATGACCAGCAAAATGGTGATTAAAAGTGGTGGGAGAAGATATACTTACTTTATTTCCAATCTTAAAGAGAAAGTGTTCAGTCTTTCATCATTAGTGATGCTAGGTTTAGCTTTCCATAGATGACAATACATAAAAATTAACTCAAAATGGATGATAGATTCCACTAGTGGAAATGATTGATAGTGGCTCTAAATTCCTCTTTTTTTTGGCATATAGATAGTCAATTTTTCCAGCACCATTTATTGAAAAGACTGTCTCTTTCTTGCCGTCTTTGTAAAAAATCAATTGGCCACATATGTATGAGTGCCTTTCTGTACTTCATTCTGTTCCACTGATCTATATAATAATGCAGATCTATATCTGCACAAGTGCTCTGCTGATGATCAGCCTTATAATCAAGCAGTGTAAATGCTCCGACTTTGTTCTCCTTTTTCAAAACTTTTAGCTACTCTAGGTCCTTTCAATTTCCATATAAATTTGAAAGCTTTTGAATTTCTTCAAAACGCCTTTTGGAATTTTGACTGAGATTGCATTGCATCTATAGATCAATTGGGAAAGAATGGACATCCAATCATTTAGTCTTCCAAACTACGAACCTGTTATACAGCTTCTTTTATTTAGATCTTTAATTTCTCTTAGCCATGTTTTGTAATTTTTAGCGTATAGGTTTTAGACATACATTGTTAAGTTTATCCCTAAGTAGTTCATATTTTTTATGCTATTGTTAAGTAATATTTGCATTTCAATTTCTAATTTTTTGTTGCTCTTATGTAGAGATACAATTTATTTACACATATTAACCTTCATCCTGCAACCTTGTTATACTTGCTTATTAGTTCTGGAAGCTTTTTCTGTAGATTCCTTATAATTTTCTACACAGGTGATCATATTATCCGTGAATAAAGAGTTTTATATCTTCCTGCCAATCAGTATGCCATTTTTTTCTTGCCTTAATGCACTCTATTCTAGGGGAAAGGCGTTCAATCTTTTACCATCAAGTATGCTATTAGCTGTAAGATTTTCTAGATGTTCTTTGTAGATTACGATAGTTCCCTTCCATTCCTAGTTTGCTGTGAGTTTTTAACATGGATAGCTCTTGAATTTTGTCAAATGCTTTTTTGCTCTGTTGAGATGATCGTTTTTGCCTGTTAACATGGTGAATTAGACTAGTCAATTTTCAAATATGAAAACAACCTTAAATTCTTGGGATAAACCCCATTGGTCATGATGTATTTGTTTTTTTAATATTGCAGAATGATATTTGCTAAAGTTTTCTTAAGAATTTTCATCTATGTTCATGAGGGATATTTTCCTAGTTTTCTTTGGCTGCAATGTCTTTGTATGTTGTTGGTATTCGGATAATGTTGGCCTGTTAGAACGAGTTAGGAAGTGATCCCTCCTCTTATTTTCTGTAAGAGTTTGTGTTGAATTGGCACTCTTTCCTCCTTAAATGTTTGATGGAATTCACCAATGTAGCCATATAAGCCTAGAGTTTTCTTTGTTGTAAGATTTAATTTCAAAATATTTGGGGATTTTCCAGATATCTTTTTCTTACTGATTTTTTTTAATGCAATCCTGTTGTGGTTACACAAGACACGGTCTATGATATTAGTCCTTTAAAATGTATTGAGTCTTGTTTATGGTCTATCTAGTTTAATGTTGCACTGTGCCTTTGAAACAAATGCATATTCTTCTTTTTTGGTGGTGAAGTGTTCTATATGTCAATTAGGTCAAGTTGGTTGATCATGCTTTTCCAGTCTTCTATATGTTTACTGATTTTGTGTCTTTCTCTTCTATCAGTCAGTGAAGTAAGAGCAATGACATCTGCAACTATAATTGTGGATTTGTGTTTCGTTTTTAAGTTCTAGCAGTTTTTGTTGAATCTATTTTGAAGTGCATAAACATTTTGAATTTCATGCCATTTCAGTGAATCAATACTTTTATCATCAAGAACTATCCCTTTTTATCTATAATAGTATTCATTATCTTGAAGTCTACTTCTGTTATTAATATAGACACTTTAGTTTTCTTATGATTTGTGTTTGTGTGATATGTGTATTTCCACCCTTTCGGTTTTAAGATATTTATATCCTTATACTTACAGTCTGAGGTCAGTTCATGTCTTCTGGAAATTAGACACCAAAGCAGGACTAGACATGCAAAAAATGTATTAGGTGAAATACCTGTGAGAGAAAACTATGAGACCATGATGCAGATCTGACTCTTGTACTCAGAAAGTCAAATGGAGAAAATCCCCCACAATAATATTTTTTAAATTACCACTTCAATTATATTTACCATCTTCCCGTTATCCATTATCCTTAAGTAATGTATTTATTTAGTAATTTTATTTATAATCTCTCCCCTTTGAAATTTATCTTAAAAGGAAACATGTCAAGCATGGATAAAAGAGCCAAGCCAACTTTATCCATAACTGCATTTAAGTGGGCTGAAAGCTGGGGCTCCTCAGATCTCAGGAATGGGCAGCAAGAACACTGTGTCCATCTTGGAAAAGGTGCATGCCCAGTCACTCATCTGCACTTACTAATCCCTCTGCTTCCCTGTTTCTCCCTTCCTTCCTCCTTTCCTATGCCAAACCCAAGGGCTATGGATGCCCCTGCCCCAGGTTTAAACCCCACCAGCTACCCTGGCATTGGCCAAGAACCAGCTGCTCCTGAATTGTGCTGCCTGATACGTTTGGGCAGAGAAGGATTATGTACACAACACTAAAATAATTTTGCATATGACTAATAGTAATTTTTCCACACCCTGGGAAACTGTACTTAGTGATGTCACTTCTCGCATTTTACAGTTTCAAGAATGCTCTTCTGGCCAGTACTGCAAAACATCAGGCCTATAGGGACGACCTTTTCATAACTAGATTCTGATCTTGATTCTCAGCCTACCAAAACTTGATACTATTTATGAGACCATCTTCACCACGTTATGTTTATAAACTCATGTTCACCCTGTTTATTATCTATGCTTGGCATGTCGGCATATACACATCTGGAAACCTAAATTCCTTCAAGATTCTTTTCTTATGTTAATCTCTTGTACCTCCCACATTCATTTTTTTAAATGTTGCCTTCTGTTCCCTTTAGTAACTGGTTTCGTGTGTTTATCAGGTCGTATTTTCTCGTCTTTCATCATAGTCAGTTTAAGCAAATATCCTTATCTCTATGCTTTCGATATACATTCTAACTTGAACGAAGAACCCATCCATCTGGTAACTAAAGCTATACTTCAGAAATTCATATTCTATTTCCTCAATAGACAAACATTATTGACTACCCACTAAGCTTTCCAGGCGCTCTTCTGGGCCCTGGGAATACAGTGGTTAAGTAGGACAGGTGAAGTCCTTGATCTTACAAAACTTACATTCTAGAGGGAAGAGACCAACATATAAACAAATAAATGTCACAGAGGAATAAATGCCAGACAGAGAGTAAAACAAGGCGATAATATTATAGTCTGACAGGGCTACTTTATTTCTAGTCAGGGAAGTTATCTCTGAGGAGGTGACATTGGAGTTGGACCTGAATAATAAGGAGCTAGTTACAGGAAGTTCTGGGAGAAGAGCCTTCCAGAGAGAGTAATCCTCTAGTGCAAATGCCCTCAGGTGGGGATGAGTTTGAACTTGCCTGAGAAGTAGAGAAAAGGACACTGGAGCAGGAGCAGAGTGGTCAAGGGAGAGAATGAGATGAGTTTCAAGAGGTCAGCAGTAGCCAGATCATAAGGGGGCCATAGCAGTCATTGTAAGGACTGTGAATTTCATTCCAGGTTCAAGAGAAGCCACTGGAGATTTCTAAGCAGGGGAGTGATGTGATCTAAGTTTTACAAAGGTCGATTCTCTTGGGAGCCCTTCACCAACCAGAGCTGCCTCTCTCATCCCAGACCCCAACCAGCAGTAGGAGGGAGAGAAGAAAACATTACTTGTGTTACCAAATCTTTCTGTTTCTTGTCCGATGCCTCCTTGGTCTTTTCATCGGACACCATGCAAATAAGCAAAAGAGAATATTGGACAGAGTGTTTCACAAAGCACTCTATGCCCTTCATCTATGATATATGCTCCAAAATGATAGCACAGCTTCATGCAAGAAGGCAGATGTGTCTTGGTTCTAACCTAAAGAGGTGTGTTCTGAGGACTGCTAGGCAGATTCACAGCATAAAAGCTGAGCACAGAGTTACAGAGATTTAGTGGGAAAGATTGTTTATTCAAAAAAAGAGAATTAAAATGTAGATCCTAATGTCACCTCCAGTTTGTTTGGCATCTGTGTCATTGACTGCTGTTGTTTTCTGCTATTTCTGTTTGGTTCTGAAGCTTGTGTTTCTAAAACGGTGACCCAAGTTTTACATAACCTGTAATTTAGAGATGTTCTATGTTGTAAACTGTACTTTCTTTTCAGTAAAAGCATTTACGTGTCAAGTAGCAAAACAAGAATGTCATGAAAGAAGGTGAAGTTCCCCATTAAAGAAAGAGAAATTGGGTAGAGACCTGCTAATGTATACTGCAGAAAATAAAAGGGATGGTGATATGAACATGCCTATCAACTTACCCTTATAATACAGTGATTTTCAGATGTTAGAGGAGCATTTGTGAGCCTGTGTTATCATAGTGGAATAGTGCCAGCGGATGCTGTTTTCAGAAGGTCAGAGTTCCACAGCTGATCAATCAGTATGTTGAGAATTGGTCTTTAATCCTCTGGCTTCTTTGTAGTTCTGACATCATGTCCTTTCTGTTTTGCTATTATAGAAACATGCCTGAGGCTAATACTGTTGCCCGTTGTACTGTGACATTTACCCTCTCTTCTTCATAAAACAACACAACAACAACAATAATAATATCAGGAGCTACTATTTATAGAGTGCTAGGCACTTTGCATCATGATTTTACCTAATTTTCAAGAGTCCGTAAGTCAGGATTTGGGCCCAATTTCCAGATGAAGAAAATAAGGCTACTTCCATGGAACTGACAGAAGGGCCATATTCAGGGAGAGGTCAGGAGATGGGGGCCTGTAAGACAGCACTGTTTCCTCCTTTTCAGCACTGTAGAGCTAGCCAAGTGAGTACAGCCTGGCAGCCTCTACAGGAGCTTTGCTAATATTAAACAGAAAGTTCAATTCTCACTGTTATTTGAAGTAGGGACCTTTAAACCTGATCCTATTTAGCTTGCCATAGACTGTCTGTCTAACAGGAGATAACCTCTTCCACTTCCAGATAGTCCATATATAAAAGCTGCCCTATGAACAGAAGACGTATAACACATAATTATTGCCCAACAACTGTAATTTGCATAGAGTAATATAGTATATTAACTTCTTCTCTGTTGCCTCCCAGCTATATTCAATTCAGCTTGAAGGTTGCACTTCTGGTAAAAATTACAGCTTTTCTTTCAGTGCAAATGCTTGGTACCCAAGCACTTATTAAAACTAGAATTCCTAAGAGGCAAATTTGCAAAGAGAAAAGTGCCGTTGTTGGCACTAATGGGAAGGAAGCTGTGCTTTCATCCCCACATTCTTTTCTTTTGAGAAGAGGACTGAGACGATGGAAAGAGTATAATTCTTTTTTTATTTCTCTGATATTAGAAGATCCAAGAAACACCAGGACTGGGCTCTCTGAACCAGTTGCAATTGCATCCTGTTACAGATACATGTGACTACATCAGAAATATCAATACCTTCACTCTCAAGATAAGATCACATTAGTTTCAATCCAATCCTGAGTATTTAATCTAAGGAAGTGTCAGAAAAACAATTTATCTCTACTCCCTGTGAGAAAAATGTGCATACTAGGAGCGGGAGGTCTGATTATACTATTTATTTGAAAACCACCAGCCTTAGCACTGCCTCGCTGTCCGTGGAATCAGTTTCTTCATTCTTTTTGACACACAAAATCTTCCCTTTGGTCTCACTAGGTCACAGCTGTTTATTACAATGTCTGCATCTTCTCTGTGTGTCCTACTGTTTACATACTATTTTTTCTGAAGTAACTAGGGAGCTTTATATTTATGTTCCAAACTCTGCATCTAGTATGGGGGTGTTTAGCAACATTGCAGCATGGAATAAACAGTATTCATTATGACAGACTCCTTAGGAATCATTCATCTGATAGACAGTACAGTCATTACATGGAACTAATTTGACACTGTATCTCTAAAACATGTTTAGACTCTTTGATGCTAAACATTGCATTTGCAGAAGTGATTGTTGGAAGTCACTGTAAGTGAGAGCAGTGTCCAATTCTCAAAGGACAAACAGTGTAATATCTTTGGGGTCATTACTCAGGCCTCCCTGCCGATGGCTTGCTTCTGGCCTCAGAGACAGCAGGCCCAGTTTCCTGGGTTTCTGGCTTCTGTCTTCTCCACTCAATAGCTTCTTGGCTTTCTACTGACTCCCTGAGGTGCAGAGATGGGCTGGTGGCCGAGTCTGACCAAAAACTACCCAATAAATTATGCAGCCAAATGTCTGCTGGGGAAGCAGATGGTAGGCTTACCTGAATGGGGAGCCGGATTGTGTTACAGAGAGAACATGTGCTTTGTTAATAGGCCGGGGTTCAAATCTCAACTCTACCACATATTGGCTGGATTTATCTGTTAACTTCTCTGCCCCTCAGTGTCCTCATTTATGAAATGTAGATAATTACACATACCTTGTAGAGTTGTTGTAAGAATGAAATGCTATAACGTGTGAAAGCACTTCACACGGTACCCAGAATATAATAGGCACTTAATACCTGTTAAGGTATTCTTCTCACCCATGAGTTAGGAAGAATACGATTTGCCCTGCTTATCTCAAACCAAACAGCACAGTGGTTTTTAAACTTTCTTTTGGGGTAGAGACTTTTATTTTCCCCACGGGGAGAGTTTACGTGGAAACTTGCACAATAAAACAAATTAAAATAGGGATCTGGATCCCACCCTATTGGTCTTTCACTCATTGCCCTCAGTGGTCTCTGAGACATTTCCAAGTAACCCAGTTTGAAACCCAGAGGTAGCGTGTTGAACCCAGGTTCAGGTATGGCCTGAATGTGTGTCTCCCCTGAAATCATCTATTGAAGCCCTAATCCCTAAAGTGATGGTATTTGGAGTTGAGGCCTTTGGAAGGTAATTGGGTTTGGACAAGGTCATAGGGGTAGAACCCCCATGATGGGATTGGTGCCCTTATAAGAGGATGAAGAAACCAGAGCCCTCTCTCTCGCCCCCCACCATATGAGAATACAGCAAGAAAGCAGCCATTTGTAAACCAGGAAGAGGGACCTCACCAAGAACCTAACCATGCTAAAACCCTGATCTCAGACTTTCAGTCTCCAGAACTGTGAAAAATAAATGTTTGTCATTTAGGCCACCCAGTCTATGGTATTTGTTATAGCAGCCCAAACTGACTACGAAATGTGTGCAAGTGCTATGTAAAGTGCAAAGTAACTCGTAGATGTCACTTGTTATTTTTATTATAGGTTAAAGTGAGTTTTGGAAGTGAGGATGGAAGGGTGGTGGTGAAGGAGTAAGGAGGTGCTCTGGGGGAAAATCTGGTTTGATCTGGACCAGCAAATTATGCTATGAGCAGGGCCAACTCTGTGGCTATTTATATAGTTGCACAAGGCATGATGCTCAGAATGGTCCCACACTCCGTTTAAGGTGTTGCTGTTGCCATCTTAAAATTTTAGTAATTTGTGAACAGGGTGCCGTGCATATTCATTTAGGTCCGGGCTTCACAAATTAGGTAGTTGGTCCCCTCATGGGAATATAAGTTTTATAGAATTCTGGCTACTTGTTCTTGTTTCACTCAGATAGGAGTATGCCATTATATGGCAGCTAGATTCTACCTTGAGTCCACTCTCTTTTCTTTCCTCTTGAAACAGATGATCTTTGTATGTTAGCCCTGACTTTTTCCTGCTGCTTGTCCCACTAGGTCTCATTCCAGAACTAAGCTGAAGCTTCACCAAAATCATTTCATCATTAAATATGAACAAAATCAGTAGTACTTGGGAACACTGGACTAGACACACTGATTGTATTCATCAGCATTTTTCCTATGTGAAATCAGGGGAGTTTTCCCTAATCTGGGTCCCACGACCACCAGGGGACAGTTTGGTATCCACAAGATTTGTCATGCTTGTTATAGCCAAAACACTGCAAAATGCCTACTTTAGGTATGAGAAGGTATTTTTTTTTTCTGTATCTTGATCATCAGGAATGATCATATAAGTATTCATCTGAACTAGGCCACTTTTAAGTTTGAAAAAGGGTACGGTTAATGATTATTAATAATTGTGCCACTTCAACAGTTGTAAACTTTGACTGTCCTGGACAGTCTAGGATTATGATCACTATCAATATCTTCAATGGGTCATTTTTTTCCTCTAGGTTTGTCTGGAGAGAAAATAATGTAGTTACTTTAAAATGTTCTTTTGAATGTAGACTTGGTTATCAAAGTAAGTCATTTAAGGAGAGGTAGATTGTGAACATAGCCTGAAATCTGTACACTTGCTTACTCACAGATTTCTCTGCAGCAGTCCATATTGGTGCGTATGGCACAGGTTTCTTCCTAAAGACAGTGATACACATGAGCCCCAATGTATCAATGCTCCCATTTGTCAGGAACAGTGATTTTACATGTGACAACATGGGCTGATCCACACGACCCATCCTCTTTAATATATATCCTACAGTATGCTACTATTTTCTATAATGCTATTCCCTTCAACACTGTTTGTTATGAGAGTGATGAGTGTTAAGATGTCTTTCATCCTTTGCGTCCACTGTGTAGTGCAGGCTCTTCTCTTCCCTTGCCTGGAATACTGCCAACACTGGTTGTCCTCTGCACTCCCACTTTTCTCCAACCCACCCCTGACGCTATGGTCTTTGTGATATTTCTGAAACAAAAACCAGGCCACAGTGAGTCTTCATTGTAAACCCTTCAGTAGTTTCCCGTTGTCCTTAGGGTGAAGCCTAAGCTTCTTAACTTGGCTGGTAAGGATGTTTGTGATCAGGCAGAAATCCAGGCTCAGTGTAGATATATCATTGTGAACAGAGAGGAGGGTGATGGAGCAGAGGTGAGAGGGGCAGGGTCAGATTTTATCTGCATTATAGGTGCTCTCTGCAGTGCCCACTAGTTCTCCTTCTCCTTTTGTTCTGGCTCTTTGTAGGCTCATTTACCTTTCCTGCTACCAATTGCCCTCTCCTTGAGTTTTCTTTAAAAACTTATAAGAGCAGGCACACTCAGTAACCACAGGCAGGTTTTGTCTCTGAATCTGGTTTCTGGTTTTCAAACATCACTCAGGCTTCCGTGTGAGATGGACAGTCCCCTCTTCACAATGTGGATCAGTGAGATCCATCAAGTGACCAAGAAAGGATCAAAATTTCCCTTACCTAGCTGTACAGATATTACTTTGAAAGGATTTTCCTAAGCAACACAAAGTGTAGAATGTGTTGGATAGTATCACTGGACTTCCCGTTCCCATTTTATTCAGAAAAATAGCCCAAGCGCTTGTGGTGGCCTACAATCCCTCCATGACTTGTCAGCTGGCTGCATCTCTGCCCTCATTCCTACTGTTGCGCTCTCCCTTCTGTGGTAGGCTGAAAAATGTCCTCTCCTAAAGATATCCATGTCAAATCCCTGCAACCTGTGAATGGTACCTTCTATGGCAAAATGTATGATTAAGTTAAGGATTCTGAGAGGAGGAGCTTATCCTGGATTATCCAAATGGGCCCAGTATAATTCCAGGGGTCCTTATAAGGGAGAGGCAGATAGAGACATACAGAGCAGTCACAAAGAGGAGAAGGAGAGGGGCCGGCCTCGTGGCTTAGCGGTTAAGTGTGTGCACTCCGCTGCTGGCGGCCCGGGTTCGGATCCCCGGTGCGCACCGAGGAACCGCTTCTCTGGCCATGCTGAGGCCGTGTCCCACATACAGCAACTAGAAGGATGTGCAACTATGACATACAACTATCTACTGGGGCTTTGGGGGAAAAATAAATAAATAAAAAAAAATAGTCCTTGAATGAACTTAAATTTGGAAAAAAAAAAAAAAAAAAAAAAGAGGAGAAGGAGATGTGAAGAAGGGGGCAGAGGTTGGAGTGATGTTGCAAGGAATGCAGTCACAAGAAGCCAGAAGAGAAAGGAATAGATCCTCCCCTAGAGCCTCTATAGGAAGCATTGTCCTGCTGACACCTTGATTTTGGACTTCTGACCTCCAGAGCTATGAGAGAATAAATTGCTTTAAGCCACCTGGTTTGTGGTCCTTTGTTACAGTAGCCCTAACAAAATAATCTACTTTCCTTTCAGTCCCACTAGTTTCCTTGCTGTTCCTCAAATAGGCCAAGTGAACTCCACTTTAGGACTTCTGTGCTCATTGCTCTTTCGGACTAGAAAGCTCTCCCGCCAGATAGCTCCCTATTGAGAGATAGCTACATGGCTTTCTCCTTCACTTCCTTCGCTTTCCTAATGCTTTCCACGACCACACTATTTAAAACAAGCCCTCTGGCACTTCTTAACACTCTTGCCCCATATTTTTGTCTTCATAGTACTTGTTGCCTATATGACATATGATCTATTTTATGTATTTACTCGTTTATTATTATCTGCCTCTGGTTGTCTATACACCCAATAGAAGATAAGCTCCATACTGCCAGGGATTTTTGCCTGTTTTGTTCATTGCTGTATTCCCAGTGCACATAACAGTGCCTCAGCACCTAGGACAAGGCCCAGTACATATAAGCATTCAATGAATATTTGTTAAATAAGAATCATCTAGCATCAGAGATAAATGATAAAGGAAGTATTTTATAACTTACCAGTCGTGCTTTCCAAACTGTACTTACCATTAACCATTCAAATGCCCTAACCACAACAAATCGCTTAATTTCCCATTTTCAAATGTTGGAGTTTGAGGAAAGACTTTAAGACAGTTCATATATTACAGTTGACTGCAGCTATTTCTTTTTTAGTCACATAGTCACTCAACAAATTTTTAAAAATAAGAGTGAAGTTATCAAGTATTTTCTTCTGTATCATGCTGAAATCCTAAGCACAGGGTTTCCAAAGTAAACAAACAAACACTTTGAAGATATGACCAAAAATGGTGAGTATATTTATTTTGAAGAGCTTGTATCTTTTCTTTTCTTTTTTGGCAGATGTCAGCAAGAAGCACAAAAAGAAATTCCCCCAGGAGCCCCCCATGTGCTTCTACCTTCCTGAGTCCATGTGACACAGGTTAATTTCAGGGCTGTTTATGGTTCAGACGCATAAAGAGAGAAGATACAAAGGCACACTATCTACACTGTAGCCAGCAAGATATGCATACAAAGGTTAGCCAGAAACAGATTTACTGAGTGAACATGGGTGGGGAATCCAACAGACTCTTTTATTTCTATCTGAAAGTAAAGCACCGTATTGTTTGAGTTCCTTGGTCCCATTTTGTGGAGGAAATTTGTGCCAGAGATACCAGAAGGGAGTTGGAGGACATCTGAGGAAGGATTCCAAGATTGTAAACTGCACTCCAGCCCAAGCCTGTATTGCTGCCAATACTAAGAATTTCTTGATGAAGATCAGTCACAGTACTTAATGTTGCTATTATATGGTGTCAAGTGGAAGGGTCAGAGACAGGCTTTTGATGACTCTGAAGCTTGCTTTGTTGAAATAAAACTCCTCTTAAGCTGAAAAGCTGAATCTACTCAAAAGTGAAAAGGAATGGAATAAATTGTGAAATTCTTGTGTTTTGATGTTACAAAAGTCCACAAAAATTTTTGCCTTAAGCTTTGGAAGAATGCTTAGAATATTTGTGGCCAATTAGTATAAATATTTATGAGTAGATTAGACTGATTTGGGGAAAGAAAATGGTAGAAATAATTGTTTTAATTGTTGATCTATTACTCTCTTTAAGTAAAATTGGTTAATTGAAAAAATGACATGCAGTAGTCCCCCCTTATCCACGGGGGTTACGTTCCAAGCCCCCCAGTGGATGCCTAAAACTGTGGATAGTACCAAACCCTATATATTCTGTGTTTTTTTTTTCTATACATACATACCTATGATAAAGTTTAATTTATAAATTAGGCACAGTACGAGATTAACAACAATAACTAATAATAAAATAGAACAATTATAACAATATACTGTCGTAAAAAAGAATCACAAAATACAACACTACCAATCTGAGAAGTTCCCCCGGTCCCCCCTCCCAGTTACTATCCTCCCTTCCGCCCCAAAGGTAGCTTCTGTACTTTTTTTGGCAACAAAATACTTACATTTAATTTCTCATCTCCACGGAAAGTTCAACGGACATTGATGCTACTGTAGGGGGAAGAGGGAGAATCTCCCTCTGCCCTTTTCTTTAAGGTTCTTATGGCTGGCCAAATAATTAACAAGACAGGTTAGCAGGAGAAAATAATATCAAGTTTAATAACATGTATACATGGGAGAAAGCAGGGACTGCGTTTTTCAACACAATAGCAGAAATTTTTGTCTTAAATACCATGTTTAACCAATGACAAAGGAGGATTTTGGGGGTGGGGGGAGTCAGTTACAGGAGATTACCACTAAAGCATAGTAAACAAGAGTAAGGTTATTATGTAGCTTTAAGGCCTCAACTTTTACATTGATAAGCCTCTAGAAATGAGGCCATCCCCCTCTCTTCTCAAAACAGAGAGGGAGATACCTTTACAAATGGAGATTTCCCTTATAAATGTAAATGATTGTCTGGCAACTCCTCGCAGGGTCATCCAGAGAATGTGGCCAGAGAGACAGAACTTTTGATAAGAGGGGCTTGTTGGTGCCTTTCCTATTGTAACATTTACCCTACATTATCTTTACAGCCATCATGATAGATCTGTTCCAGGAAAGAGCCACCATGTCAAATTTTTTAGGCAGTTAGTGGGGGAGGTCAAATGTCCCTAGAGAAAACAACCAAGGTAAAGAGATAGATTTCAGGGTGGCCAAATCTTGATCTCCCACACTACAATTTCAACTCACCCACCATCAACTTTTATCAGAGTCTATTTTGTTTTTCTTAAAAAAATAAAAGCTGAGGTTAGGGAGCTGTAAAATTTGATCTGAAACAACGTCTGTTTCCCCCATCCCTGCTTAATTTGTGTGCTCTTATAGACATGCTTTCAAATAAAAATCCACACTCCATTTTCTCAAATTAAAGATGTGCTATAGTAGCCAACCACTACAGAGCAAGGCAGAGTACAAATGCACACCAAAAGAAAGGCATTTTGGTTTAGAATGCTGGCTTTAGCTATGAGCTTAAAAAAAGTAAGTAAAGTGATATTTTCAAAAGGATAAAAATACCTTAACTGGCCTCCTAAATAAGGGTGAGCTCAGAAGTTAGCCCCCTTGAATTTGAAAGCTCTTGTCCCCTTTACTGTTAGCCACTGAAATTTTTTTTAAAAGGTAATAAAGGGCACAAAAGGTAGGTACAAGACACCACTGAAACATCATCTCCCTGTCATTGTTACATTTCAGTTAGATCCATCAGGACCTCTCAAGAGAGCCTGAACACTGCCTCCAGGGAGCCCCTGGCAGATTCTGGCAGTGCCTGCAAATGGACTCGCTCCGTGGGTGGCAGCTTATTATCGTGACCACATGTCCTGGGTGGCTTTATGAAAGGATGAACATTCAGCAAGCTCTAGCCCAAAGTTCATCTCGGAAAGCCAACAGTTATGTAATTTTCATGGCATCTACAAGTATCTGCCACTGACACAGGACCTGCATACATATGCATGAGCGAAACAAAAACATGGCGGTGCCACGTCCGGTTGTAATTTCTTCTATATATAGCAATGTTTTCAATTGATAAAAAAGATTAATCTTGCAGTGATTCACTTAAAAGACCTTAGAGACAAGGCCTGAGAGGCCCAGAATCATCATCTTTTGTCCTTTCAGAAAGGTTCTGACTTTCCTGTGATAGCCACTGAGTAGCTTCCACATATTTTTATTACTAAGTACTTGAACATTGTAAAATAAAGTTATCTGAAAGAGATTAAGTAACCATACTCTAAAGATACTTGCCACTGAGGAGGTCTGATGGTTCTTCCAGTATTGGTTCGTGTGGTGATAAAATTCTGGCATCCTCACAGGGAGAGGTGCTGATATAGAGGTGAAACGGAACTTCTTCAGTTTAAACCCTCTTCACTCTGCTTGCTGAAAGATGGATCTTTTTTGATCATCTGTGTTATTTAAGTAAAGTTCAAGTTGTGTATAAAGAAATCTAAGTAAGGATCTTTGAGATATTATTTCTGCATGGCAGTCATTTAACGCAAGGCCACATCACTCATGTATTTGCCGTTAATACATTTTGTTCCAGTAGAAACGATTATTCCCTTGGCATCTTTAACATCTGTGCCTATCGTCATGACAATTCCAGTAAGAACTTTTCAGTGCATGTGAGGGGAGGAGAAGTCAGTCAGATCATCACATTTATCCAGAACAAAGCACAATAGCATCCACTAGCACTCGTGTTTTCTTCATCTTCTCTATCCATGACGAAATACTTTTGAGGATTTCTTGACTGGCGGAGGCTGTTTCTCTCTTGAATTTTGTTTAGTTTTTATGTTTCCTCTGATCCCAAGACAAAGATTCCTTCAGTGCAAGTAGAACTGAGATAATATCTCAGAAGAACTGAAATAATAACAAGTACTATACACTTGGTCAGTGTGTTTTCTTCAATCACTTCTTAAGCTCTCCATGTCTGACTTGAAAGACTTTACTCTCGGCCACAGCCACACAATGTCACTCCAGGACTTTGCCACTGCCACCAGCGTGGCCACCTCAGCCCTCTTCTCTTAACTTCCTTTTGACTAGTTCTGTCTGATTTTGAATTTTACATAGATGGAGTCATACACTATATTCTCTTTAGTGTTATATTTCTTTCCATTAAATTTATGTTTGTGAGATTCATCCACGTTATTGCCTGTGACAATCGTTCATTAATCTGCATTGCTGTGTAGCTTGCTGTTTTAACAATATACCACAATTTATTCAGCCATTGCACTATTTATGAACATTTGGGTTGCTTCTAGTTTTTGGATACTACAAATAGTGCTACTATGAACATTCTTGTCCATGTGTTTCAGTAAACATATGTATACATATATGTTGGAGTAAAATTGAATTTGCTGAGTCATAGGATATGAATACTTTCAGCTTTGGTAGATACTCAAAGAGTTTTCCAATGTGGTTGTACCGATTTATATTCATACTAGCAGTGCATGACAGTTCCAGTTGCTCCCCATCTTTGTTAACACTTTGTCTTGTCATTTGTTTTAATTTGAGCCATTCTGGTATTTGTATAGTGGTATCTCACTGTGGTTTTGTTTCCCTTTCCGTCATGACTAATCATGTTGAGCGTCTTTACCTATACTTACTTTGTTTGTTTCTTCATGTGCTTTATTGACCATTTGGATATCCCCTTTTTTGAGCTGTCTTTTCAACTCTTTTGCCCATTTTCTATTGGATTGTCTATCTCTCTTTATTGATTTATAGGAGCAGTCTGGCTATGAGGCTTTTGTAATTCATATGTGTGTGTGTGTGTTATACGTGTATACATATATATATGTAAAGAGAGAGCAAATGTCTCCTTTTTTAAAAACAGTTTTATTGAGGTATAAAATTCACCCATTATAAGTATATAGTTGAATGTTTTCCAATAAGTTTACAGAGTTGTGCAACAATCACCAGAATTTAATTTTAGAGCATTTCCATTATCCTAAGGGATCCCTCATGCCCGTTTGCAGTTAATCCCTATTACTACCCCTAGCCTCAGACAACCACTGATCTGATATTTTCTCCTATACTTTGCCTCTTTCTAGAATGCCAAGAAAATGGAAACATACATTATGTAGGCTTTTTTTCTGGCTTTCTTCAGTTAACATAGTGATTTTGAGAGTCGTTCTTATTGTTGAACGTATCCTTAGTTCCTGCCTTTTTACTGCTGAATAATATTCCATTGTATGGATTTGCCAAAGTCTGTTAATTCAATCACTAGTTGAGAGATATTTGGTTTGTTTCCAGTTTTGAGTGGTTAGGAATAAAACTACCATAAAACTGTGTACACAGGCTTTGTGTGAATATCAGATTTCATTTTACTTGGGTGAACACCTTGGAGTGGGATCATTGAGTCATATAGAAGTATATGTATAACTTTTTAAAAAAACACCAAACCATTTTTTAAAAGTGACTGGTAACATTTCACATTTGACCAGCAGTGTATGGAAGCTCTCATCCTTGCCAGTAGTTGCTCCTCATCTTTGACAGTACTTGGTGTTCTCATATTTTTTTCCTATTTTTTAAGTTGTTCTAATAGGGGTGTAGTGGTATATGATTGTGGTTTTTTTTTTTTTTTTTTTTTTTTTAATTTTTTTATTATTTATTTTCCCCCAAAGCCCCAGTAGATAGTTGTACGTCATAGTTGCACATCCTTCTAGTTGCTGTATGTGGGACGCGGCCTCAGCATGGCCGGAGAAGCGGTGCGTCGGTGCACGCCCAGGATCCGAACCCGGGCCGCCAGCAGCGGAGCGCGTGCACTTAACCGCTAAGCCATGGGGCCGGCCCTGATTGTGGTTTTAAATTGCTAATGACTAATGATGTTGAGCATCTTTTCCTGTGCTTAGTTACCATCCGTATATTGTCTTTGTTGAAATGTTTGCTCAAACATTTTGCCTATTTTTTTTTAAAAATTGAATTGTTTTCTCATTATTGAGTTTTGAGAGTTCTTAGTATGCGCTAGCTACAAGGTCTTTATCAGATGTGTTATTTGCAAATATTTTCTCTCAGTCTGTGGCTTATCTTTTCATTCTCTTAAAAGTGTCTTATGAAGAGTAGAAGTCTTAATTTTGATGAAGTCAAATTTATCACTTTTCTTTTTAGGTGTTATGTTTTGGTGTGGCATGTAAGAAATCTTTGCCCAATCTAGGGCCACAAAATATTCTTCAATGTTTTCTTCAAAAATATTTATTTTTGGGGGTTTTATGTTTAGGAGTATGAGCACTTTTGAATTAATTTTGTATGTGGTGCAGAGTATGAATACTGAGGTTCATTTTTTTTCATATGTATATCCAATTGTTCCAGCACCACTTGCTAAAAAACCATCCTTTCTCCATTGTACTGCCTTTGAAACTTTGTCAAACAATAGTTGAGTATATTTGTGTTGATCTATTTAGGGGCTTTCTGTTTTGTTCCACTGATCTATATATATATATCTACCTCTACGTATCATTTTTAGAATACTACACTGCCTTGATATGTATAGCTTTATAGTAAATTTGCAAATCAGGTAGTTTGAGCCCTCCAAATTTGTTGTTCATTTCAAAATTGTTTTCCCTCTTCAAGTTCCTCTGTTTATCCAAATAAATTTTGGAATGAGCTTATCAATGTCTATTAAAAAATCTTCCTGGGATTTTGACTGAAATTGCGTCCAATTTATAGATAATTTGGGGGAGATTTTAAATTCTAACAATAAATCTTTTAATCTATGAACATTTTCCATTAATTTAAATTTTGTTTGATTTTTTTTCGATCAGCATTTCTAGTTTTTAATATACTGATTCCTGCACAAGTTTTGTAAGATTTATACCCACAAATGTAATGTTTTTTATGCTATCATAAATGATATTATTCCTTTTTTAATTCAATTTCCAATTATTCATTGCTAATATATAAATAAAATTTTTTTGTATAAAAAAATTTATTTCTTGTGACTTTGCTAAACTCAGCCATCAGTTCTAATAGCATTTTTGAGTATTCTTTGAGATTTTCTACCTAAACGTGTCATCTGTGAATAAAGACCTTTCCAATTCAATTTTACCTTTCCAAAATGTATGCCTTTCAGCCCTTTTTCTCCTCTTATTGCACTGGCTAGGTGCGGTGTTTATATGGGTGGTGTATAGAGATAGTTATGAGGGGTGACAACAGACATCCTTTCCTTGCTCCTGATCTTAGAGGGAAAGTATTCAGTCTTTCACTATTAAGTGTGTTAGTTGCAGATCTTTTTTAAAGATATTCTTTCTCTGGTTAAGGAAGATGTCTTCTGTTCCTAGTTTGCTGAGAAAATTATCATTAATGGATTTTGAATTTTGTCAATTGCTTTTTTTTCATCTACTGAGGTGGTTATAGAGTTTTTCTTTAGTGTGTTGGTGTGGTGGATCAAATTGATTAATTTTTGAATGTTGAACAGTTGAATCTTGTGTCACGGCAATAAAACTGATTTGGTCATAATGTAATATTCTTTTTCTATGTGGCTAGACTTGATTGATATACTAATATTTTGATCAAGATTTTTATATCTATTTGCATGAGAGATATTTGTCTGTAGTTTTCTTTTCTTATAACGCATTTGCTTGGTTTTAGTACCAGAGTAATTCTGTCCTTACAAAATGAGTTGGGAAGAGTTTGTGTAGCATTAGTATTTTTTTTTTTTTTTTTACCTTAAATGTTTGATAGAACTTGCCATGATGCCCTTTGTGCCAGGAGTTTTATTTGTTGAAAAGTTGTTCATTTCACATTCATTTTCTTTAATAGATATTGGTTTATTCGAGTTATTCCTTTTTGTTGTTAAGCTTTAACAGTTTGTGTGTTTAAAGGAATTTTCCCACTGCATCTACATTATATTTATGGATGTAGAATTATGTGTAGTATTCTCTTATTATCCTTTTAATATTTGAAGGGTCTGTTGTGATATCTGGTCGTTCATTCCTGATATTTAAAATTTATGTCACCTCTTTTCTCGGTCAGACTAAAGCTTTATCAATATTATTAATTTTTCTTCAGAGTACCAGATTTCATTTCCTGGATTTTCTGTATTGATTTTTGTGTTCTCAATTTCATTGATTTCTGCTTTTACCTTTCTGATATCCTTTATTCTGCTTGTTTTGGGTTTAATTTGCTCTTTTTCCCAATTTCCCTAAGGTAGAAACTTAGATCATTGATTTGAGAACTTTTCCCTTTTCTAATATAAGCCTCTAATAGTGTGTTATAAATTTTCCTCTAAGCTCTGCTTTAGCAACATCCCACAAATTTTGATATTGTCGGGTGAGAGGGAGAATCTCCCTCTGCCCTTTTCCTTAAGGTTCTTATGGCTGGCCAAATAATTAACAAGACAGGTTAGCAGGAGAAAATAATACCAAGTTTAATAACATGTATACATGGGAGAAAGCAGGGACACTGCGTTTCTCAACACAATCACAGAAATTCTCGTCTTGAATACCATGTTCAGCCAATGACAAAGGAGGATGTTGGGGGTGGGGGGAGTCAGTTACAGGAGATTACCACTAAAGCACAGTAAACAAGAGTAAGGTTATTATGCAGATTTAAGGCCTCACCTTCCACATTGATAAGTTTCTAGAAATGAGGTCATCGCCCTTCTTCCCAATACAAATGGAGATTTCCCTTATAAATGTAAATGTTTGTCTGGGAACTCCTTGCAGGGCCATCATCCAGAGAATGTGGCCAGAGAGACAGAACTTCCAATAAGATGGGCTTGTTGGTGCCTTTCCTATTGTAACACCTATTTTACATTATATTTACAGCCATCATGATAATAACTCCTTCCTGAAACAGATCTTTTGTTTTAAATTCTTTAGGCAGTTTGGGAGGGGAAACTCAAATATTCTTCCTGAGCTCTTTGAGTCCTTATTGTCTTCAGCTCAAAATAATCCGCATACCAGAGTAGTGCCTCCTGGGGTAACTTGCCCTGAGCACCATCAATATATTTCCATTTTCCTTCCATTCAAGATATTTTCCAATTTCCTCTATGATTTCTTCTTTGATCCATGGGTTATTTAGAAGCATGTTGTTAATTTCAAAATATTTGGAAATTTTCCTGTTATCTTTTACTGATTTGCAGTTTAATTCCATTATGATCTAATAACATACTTCTTGTTTTCTTTTAAAGTTCCTATAGTTTGTTTTATAGCCAGGTTATCATCTACCTTATTGGATTATTTCATATACAGTAGAAAAGAAAGTATATTCTTTTGTTGTTTGGATTATTCTATGTATGTCATTGTGTCACATTGGTTGGTAGTGTTGCCCTGGTCTTGTGTAGACTTACTGATTTCCTTTCTATTTATGCTTTTGGTTAATGAGAGAGGAATGTTGGGATCTTTAAGTACAAATGTTGATTCATTGACTTCTCTTTTCAGTTCTGTCCAGTTTTGCTTCATGCATTTTGAAACTCTATTATTAAGTGTATGCATATTTAAGATTGTTACGTCACATTGAAGAAGTGACCCCTTTATCATTAGTGAAAAAGTGAACTATCTAAATCTAGAACTATATTCTTTTAAAACTTTTTTAAGATTCTTTTAAATCTTTCTTGTACTTATTTGCATTACCTGCAGACAAAACACGTAATTCCATCTTCTATCTCTTTTTCTTACAATTTATGTCAGATTAATCTTCTTTAACCCTACTTTGATAAAGTCATTCATGAGTTTAAAAAAAACAACAAACTTTGACTCCAACATTGCCTATTGAGTTGATATGTAACACCTTCTTCATTGTGACTCTAAATAGCTTTAATTGTTCACCACTCACTTGTTCTCTATCCAAAGTAGATGGACTAGATGGACTACACTTGTCCAGACACGGATCACTTACCTACTAATTCAGCATCCATTTGGAGCAAAATTATTTGACTAAATGCCATGAAATATTTTAAAAACGTGTTTCCTATTCTTGAGATGATTATAATATAATGTAAAAAGAAATATGGAAACGAGCATAAATAAGAAGGTAGAGCAAGGCTGCAATCATGAACAGAACTGGACAGGGCAGAGAGGCGGGATAGCACTCTGTAAATAGTGCAATGGACTTAATGAAAAATGACCCAGGGATATGACTTTATCAGGATCTAATGTTATTTTGTCATCTATCAATTCCCAGATACTAAGGGTCAAGAGCAAACAAAAATCAGAAAACATCATGGTTGCCTATAATGCCAGGAACTACAGCATCAAAGAACATAGTAATTGGCTTTGGAGGCATTGATCCTAAATGTCTGTCCACGACAGAATAACTTGCATGTTGGCTGACTACAAGTTGTATGGGTTTTAAATGGCATTTCTGCTTAACATTCTTGTTCATAGATGAATTTGGCTTAGATTCTAGTCTATATTAAAGAAGACTGAATATTAATTGTCTTAAATTATGTATTTGGAGAATAATTTATTCATATTAAATCTAGACCCAAATATGAAATTCAGCACAACAATTAAGACTAAAAAGCCAAAGAACCTCATGCTCAAGGCATTTAACATCTAATATAATTTTGCATACTTATAAGGAGCACTAGAATGACCCTGAAAACACAGGGAGTGGGTGCAATATATCACTCTGTAATTAGAAGGAACAGGTCTATAAAAGTACTATTAAAATAGTTTGAAGAAGGAAACTAATTTTTTTAAATGCTTGTGTATTTTGGAAGTTTTTAATCTTTTATCTTAACCTTTTCAACAATGATTTGATTAACTTCATAACCCATGAGATTAGTTACCTGTCAAATGGGCTATTTTATAAATTATGTTATAATTAAATTATGGTCTCTAGAGCCCAGTGTCAAATCAAAGGAGGAAGTACAAGGTTTCTCTTAATTTCTGGCAAAAGTCATTTTTTTAAAGCACTGAAGTGGTAGGCTGCCCACTCATAATAAAAGAAGGTGTGTGTCAATGTGTGAGTGTGTGCACACATATGGTTTTCTTGTTGATTTCTGTTGGAATTGCATAACAAAGACAACTGGGAACTCTACTCGTGTTTTGCTAAATATTTAAGAGAACCAGCAACTAGTCTATCATTAGCCTTTGTTGTATACTTTGATTCTACCCAAATACAAGTTGTTTGCTTGGAAGACTTTTTTTTACTTAATAAACTTTATTTTTCAGATCAGTTTAAGGTTGAGAGCAAAATTTAGCAGAAAATACAGAGAGTTCCCCTATACCCCTTGTTCACACATACACATAACCTTCCTCATTATGGACATTCCATACAACAGCAATACATATGTTACAGTTGATGAACCTGTATTGACCCATCATTATCACTCAAAGTCCGTAGTTTGCATTAGGGTTCAATCTTGATGATGTACATTCTATGAGTTTTGATAAATATATGATATGTATCCACCATTGAAGTATCATATAAAATAGTTTCACTACCCTAAAAATTCTGTTTTGCCTATTCATCTCTCCCGCCCCAACCCCTGGCAACCACTGATCCTTCCACTGTCTCCATAGTTTTGCCTTTTCCATAATGTCATTTAGTTGGAATCAAACAGTATATAGCCTTTCAGATTGGTTTCTTTAACTTAGTAATATGAATTTAAGTGTCTTCCATGTCTTTTCATGGCTTGAGAGCTCATTTCTTTTTAACACTGAATAATATTTCCTTGTCTGGAAGTACCACACTTTATTTACCCATTCACTTACTGAAGGACATCTTGGTTGATTCCGAGTTTTAGCAATTATGAATAAAGCTGCTGTAAACATCCATGCTCAGGTTTTTGTGTAGACATAAGTTTTCAACTCTTTTGAGTAAATACCAAGGAGCATGATTGCTGGATGAGCATGCTTAGTTTTGTAAGAAACTGCCAAACTGTCTTCCAAAGTAGCTGCGTTGTTTTGCATTCCCACCAGCAATAAATGAGAGTTCCTTTTACTCCACAGCCTCATCGGCATCTGGTGTTGTCGGTGTTTTGGATTTTAGCCATTATAAAGTTGTGTACTGGTATATCATTGTTGTTTTAATTTGCAATTCCTTAATGATATATGATGTTGAACATCTTTTCCTATGCTTACCTGTCATCTATATATCTTCTTTGGTGAGGCAACTGTTTGGTAAGGTGCCCATTTTTTTATTGGGCTGTTCATTTTCTTATATTTGGGTTTTAAGAATTCTTTGTGTATTTCAGATAATAGTCGTTTATCAAATGTGACTTTTGCAAATATTTTCTCCCACTTTGTTGCTTGTCTTTTCATTCTATCAACATTGTCTTTTGCAGAGCACAAGTTTTTAATTTTAATGAGTCCAGCTTATCGATTAATTCTTTCATGGAGCTTACCTTTGGTGTTGTATCTAAAAAGTCATTGCCATACCCATTATCAATTAGGTTTTCTCCTTTGTTGTCTTCTAGGAGTTTTATAGTTTTATGTTTTACATTTAGGTCTAGCATCCATTTTGAGTTAATTTTTGTAAAGGGTGTGAGGTCTGTGTCTAGATTCATGTTTTTGCATGTGGATATCCAGTTGTTTCAGCACCATTTGTTGAAAAGACAGTCTTTGCTCTGTGAACTTTGAGCAGCTTCCTCAACTGTCTGAGCCTTATTTCCTCAGCTACAAAAATGGAATGATAATAATACCTACCTTATGGGGCTGTTGAGAGGATTGACACGTGATAGGTGCTCAGTAAATGAATGTTAATGGCTAAATTGTTACAAATATCATCAGAGTTTCCAGCAAGTCTCATACAGGCCAGATGGAAAGCTGTCCCCATGGAGTCAGTATATGGGAGACAGAGAGCACTTGGAGATGGATGAAGCCTGAAGAGTCACAACCTAAGGTATTTTATTAAACTACAGGGAAAAGAAGAGTATTATCATGAAGAAAGCCTGGATCATAAACCAAAGAGAGAGCAAAATGGGTATAGAGTTGAATGGGCACGGCAAAAACATTGTGATAAGAACAAGTTGAAGAATAGAAGCCAGGAGAAACAGAGAATTAATTGAGTGTAGAGAGAGACAATCTAGTCTCCAACACTGGGCATGGCGTAAGATTTTGCTGTTATGCTCTTGGCTGACTTGGCCAGAACAAATGTACCTCCTTCAAGGCACTGCATAGGCTCCACCAGCACCACTCCCAGGACATCGGGAACCTGATTTAGTGAACCCCCAAGCACATCAATCCATCTCAGCTGCTGGGTGCTTAATCCTTCCTAGGATCAAGCACATAAAGCAGTGGTTCACTGGGTGCAAGAGGAAGAATTTGTCTTCAATTTCCGCACATTTATCCCTTTCTCTCTGTTTTAGAATGCATGAGGCCCGACCATCATTAAACAGAAATACTATCTTGGATGTGCAATCCAAGGAAATAATTTTTCTCAACCCACTGGACTGAAAAATATTTAGTCTTCCTATAGGGTAGAGTGGTAGCCCCCATGGTTTAGCTTCTTGCATTAATACTCCCTATGGGTTAATGTGCTATTAATATGGCAAACAAAAAGAAAGAAAATCCTTTAAATAGCAGCTTGTGCTTCTTTTTATTTTTTCTCTTGCAAAAGCTGATTTACTGTGTGTTTCTTCCATCTGGCAGGAAGCTAATCTGAATATGAATCAATCCTTGCAAAAATAACTGCAGGAAATTTTAAACATTCATAACTTTCCAAAGTTTTTTTTTTCTCTTTAACAATAGCATTTTTGTCATTCTTTCTGTTAAGCAAAGTTTTTCAATTGAAATTAAGTGTGACTATTTAAAGAATTGTGCCACCTCATCCTGAATGCCTCCTTTACTGTCATGGATTCACGTTGCTCATATTCTAGATATTTGCACATAAATGACTAATTGCTGTTATCCCAAAAAGTTTTAATCATGAGAGGAAAACAGATTAATATGATATTCACAACTTGATAAGCAAAATGATCAGAAAAATTATTCTGAAACATCTGATTCTTCTTTCCTTGCAGTATATTTTGTAATCATGCTAGTTTCTTCTAACATTGGCTGTACCAACTAATATTACTGGTGCTATGGGGAAAAAAATTTCTACCTCATAAAACAAGACGCGATTTTCTTAGCAAGTAACTCCTGGCTATTTTCAAAATCAGTGCTTCCTGACCATTCCCACATAGTGGCACACCAAGGAAATTATAATGTTTACCCTTGGGTAAATGGACGAGTCTGCTTGTACAGGAGGTAACCAGCCCAGGGAATCCAACTGCTCCAGGCCCCATCAGGCCACCCCAAGTTTGAGGGAATAAATATCCTGTCACACCTGTAACCTATTTTCAGCACATAAACTCTGTTCAAAGAAACCTGTTCCCCAGAACTGGGAATTGGGGAAGGAAAATATTCACCATGTGAAAATGGAAGCAACATCATTCAGACTAATACATGAGTATCTTTAGCAGAATTTCCAGACAAGAGTTATGTGGCCAGGTCACTCCATTCTGGTCTGACTTATCAAGTGTGACTGACTAACCCAGTGTTTTCCAAATTGCATTAGTAGAATGCTAATTTTCCATGAGATGTTAATAGATACTAA
The DNA here is from genome assembly GCF_057802395.1 of Ceratotherium simum simum. NCBI lineage: Eukaryota > Metazoa > Chordata > Mammalia > Perissodactyla > Rhinocerotidae > Ceratotherium > Ceratotherium simum. Next base: position 12,363,106 of record NC_141940.1, read on the forward strand.
AGCGACTTTCCCTGCTGTGGTCAAATAATATTCAAATCTATTGGGTTAAATGGATTTCATGCCTATAGGATTTCCTGAGCTCTTTCATATGCTAATGTGATTTATGACTCTTCAGGAAAGAGGTAGAGCTGATCTGCCACATATGGTTGTGCAGACTGTGCACTGCACAACACTAGAAGTCACTCTTTGTATTGTAGCCTACTATATGGCACTCATTTAAGCAATATATAACCTATACGTGGCAGCACTAGGATATAGCATGCCATATTTCCCATGTATATTTGACCATGGCTCATTGTCCAGAATAACTATTAATACCTAATGGAACATATTTGGTTCTTTAGACACTTCATTGATCCTTTTGTTTATTATGCTACATTTCAAGGATACCACATTCTAAGTAACTCCCTTCATTTTTTTCCCCAAACAGATAGTGCATTCTTCTGCCTCAGTGAGGAAAGAACATGGAGTTTGATGTCAGATCGATCTGAGTTGAATATCAGTTCTGCCACTTTTTTGCTTACCAGCTCTGGGCCTTGATGTTATGTATAAAATGGAAATTGTAGCATGCACATTACAAGGTTACTGTGCAGATTAAATGAGCAAGCATATATAAAGCCTTAGTCCAGCACATGACACAAAGTAGTATACAGCAAATATTTCTCTTCTCCCTCAGTGCCTTTGCTCATGTTGTTTCCACTGCCTGAAATGCCTTTCCATGCTCAATCTGCCCTTCAAGGACTACTTCTTTTACATAGCCTTCCCTGATGCAAATACTTCTTCTCTAAAACCTTTGTGGTACTTTGTGGCTCTTCCAAAGGTATATTCTAGCACATTTTTCTGATACTAGAATAATTGTGGCCAATTTCTCATCCACCTCCTGCTTGATTGTGAAATCTTTAGGGCAGCAACATTGTCTTGTTCATCTTGATCCTCACCAAAATGTGGGGTATCTTAGGCACTTAATAGATGTTTGTAGAACCTAATGAAATCAAAATAGCAAAGTAGCAGGCAGGTATCCACAATATATTTTTCACTGTGGAGGTGAAAATAGCACCTCTTCTGGACTGACTGGATGCACATTATAGTCTGCAAAAATCTGTTGGTATCCAGAGACGGTCATAGCCAGCCCTGAAGATTTTGCATAGCACTGTGGGAGATAAAAATTGGCTATGCTGAAATACGTCTCTTTACCTTGATTGTTTTCTCTGATGGACATTTGACCTCCCCCAAACTGCCTAAAGAATTTAACATAGAAGACCTGTTCCAGGAAGGAGCCACTATCATATGATGTCTATAATATAATGTAAAATAGATGTTACAATAGGAAAGGCACCAACAAGCCCCTCTTATCAAAAATTCTGTCTCTCCCAGGCCACATTCTCTAGGTGGCCCTGCAAAGAGTTGCCAGACAAACATTTACATTTATAAGGGAAATCTCCATTTGTAAAGGTATCTCCCTATTTGTATTGGGAAGAGGGGGGATGACCTCACCTCTAGAAATTTATCAATGTGGAAGGTGAGGCCTTAAATCTGCATAATAACCTTACTCTTGTTTACTGTGCTTTTCAGGTAATCTCTCATATCTGACTCCCCCCTCCCCCAACATCCTCCTTTGTCTTTAGCTGAAGATAGTATTTAAGATGAGAATCTCTGCCATTTTGTCAAGAAACTCAGTTTCCCTGGTTTCTCCCATGTATACATGTTATTAAACTTGGTATTATTTTCTCCTGCTAACTTGCCTTTTAATTATTTGGCCAGCCATAAGAACCTTAAAGGAAAGGGCAGAGGGGGATTCTCCCTCTTCCCCAACAGTACAAAGAAAATATTGTGAGGTTTATATTGCAAATTGGTTATACAATCAACATTTTCTGTAAAATAAAGACATTTAAACATAAGGGTGGTGGTGGATAGCCTAATCATCGATTGAAAATTCAAAAGTAAAGCAAATATTTTAGAACAGAGTCCCAGACTCGAAGATCAATATGTATAAAATCCCTACTCCTGAAATTCTCTTCAAGTGCAAATCTATACTAAATACCAAGCTAAGTCATTTTTGAAATGTCTGTTAACATGATACATTTGCTTATATTACAATATATACTGTTTTAAGTATATTTAGACAGCCTGTTTTCACATTAATAAAATATACATGAGCTATATACCCAGCATCATATTTTATTCAGGTTCTCATGCTAAAGTATTTTTAAATAAGATGTATACATGCAAAATAAATTACACAGTAGCTTTTCAAGTAAGAATTTTGTTATGAAAGTTTGACAAATGCAAACGATCTTGTGAAGTTGAACTACATTTATCAACAGGAATTAGACACTTTAGGAAGAAAATCCAAGAATAAGAACCTCTTTTTAAAATAATGTTAGAACAAAAAGATTTTTTATATGAATTGCCTAGTTTAGACTCACAGTTCCATTCTTTAATAGGTGCTTCAGCCCTTGACATACTATTTAAAGAGGAATTTATCAGAAAAGCACAAAATTGTGATTGTTGAAGGTTTTCATAACTACCATTAACAACTGACTAACTTCCATAACAACATATCGAAATGCCCCAATATAAAGTAGTAATAATAGTAATCAGTTATAAGGATTTGAGTGGTTTGTCTCTACAATTCCAGAGTTGGGAATTTAGAAAATGTAATAATTATATTTGTAAATATCCAAAGTGTATAGACACAACCTTTAAAGCAAGTTATCAACTGATTATTGAAGAAGACTTAGTGTCTTCAGGACAAATATCAAAGATACTATTATAATTGCTGTCGTTTTTGTTTTTATTAGTCAACATTTTATGGGCTTTTACTATTTTCCACCCATTATGCTAAATACTTTATACACATTATCTCCATGCTTAAAAAGCAAACAAATGTTGACAACCAAGAGGGAAAAAGAGAAAGGGGAAGATGAACTAACATTTTAAAAGACCAGCTGGAAAAAGAGAGACAGATAAAGGTAATCTGGCTAGCTGGTGAGAGATACCAAAGTGATTCTGACTAGGGTGAATCAACCCTGGTCCTGGATCTGACCTTCAGCTTTCAAAGTCCAGAAATTTTGACTTATATATTCCTTCAATGAATGCAGATCTATGTAGGAAGCCAAATTCTGATCAGAGGGCTAGCTGGTGAACTTGGAAGTAGAGCAAAGGAAAAAAGATGGTCTTTAGGGATATTTCATCCAGGCCACAGTGAAACCCAAAAAAGAGGATAGTTAAGCTGTCTAGGAACAGTATGTACAAAAGCAAAGAGAAGTCAAAAACTACAATGTGTTTCTGAAAGATCGTATAAGTAGAGATCTGGGACTGACTGGAGCAGGAGAACCTGAAGCAGAGGTGTGATGGAAAACAGGGCTGCAACAGTAGGCAGGGCCAAAAGGGGAAAGATCTAGAACTTACCTTAATTGCAGTGAGGAGTTAGTTACTATTTTTAAGCAAGGGAATGACTCTTCAGACTCTTCTGGAGTCTGTTTGGTGGGAAATAATAATGAATGCAAGCAAAACAGAAGGCTGTTATAAGTGGCCCAGGTGAAACATTATGCAGATCTAAGTGAAGATATGATTCAGGGATGAAACCCCTTTAGAACACTGTTTCTCTGAGAAAATGTGTTCTGAATTGCCAACTATTGACTTCATTAAACATTATACGTGGTATTCAATACTTGGTACTCAATACATTTGAAAGTTGGCATTAGCCCCTATTTAAAAACAAACACTGTAATGCAATTGTTATGATTATATAAGACCATGCTCAGTGCAAGTCAGAAACAAAGTGAGAGAGAAATTTAAAACTTAAATGATCAAAATAACATTTATAAACTTTTATTAAAAAGCATAGGTCACATCCCCCAAGATTAAAAGTTAGTGTTGCGTTCATTAAAAAATTACCTTATAACTCTACTAAGCTTTTCCCCCCTCTTTTCATTCTCTATTTCCATGGAGACTGTTAGCTAATTCATTTCACTTCTTCGCTAAGCCTTTTAACACATTTAGATTTTAGTTTCATTGAGAGATCACTGATTAATTTCCAACAATTAGTAAAACAAAGACAGACAAACTTCTCAATTTTTATTTAATTGACAAAAATGTTTGAGCCCATACCATATTAATCAAAATTTTAAAATCATTGTTATCAAATATTTTTCAATACAAAAACACTAAAATTAATATTTTAAGAGTAAATCCCACATCGTGCATGTTGTGTATGATTGAGTAAGAATGACTATTAGTAGTATTAAAGAAAAAATAAAGAAAACAAAGTTTCCATTGTATGTATCTGTCATTATTTGTTGTGCATGTTTCTCTTAACAGGAGAAATAGACAACTAAAACAAATGAGAAGTAATAAGAGATTGAGGCAATGTCTACACATACACATCAGTTTGTGAGGGGGAACATTGATTCAGCCAGTCACCATTGATTGTATTCAAATGCTTTCCTCTAGCCTGATCAGTAAACACAGATAAAATTTTTGTTTTTTAAATTTTAGAATAGGGATAATGCTCCTTGTGTTAGAACACAAGTACTTTTATTCCCAATCACATATAGGATGTTGTAAGAAAGTACGCGCGCGCACACACACACACACACACACAGATTTGGCCTTATCTTTAAAAACCAGACAAATTGTACAAGAATATTCATAGCAGCTTTATTCACAATACCCAAAACTGGAAATAGCCCAGATGTTCATTAATAAGAGCATGAATAAACAAACTATGACATATCCATACTATGCAACACTCATCAACATTTAAAAGGGTTGAACTATTGATATTGACAAAAGAAATAGATAAATCTCAAAAACATCCTCAGGGAAAGAAGCCAGACACAGAAGAAGAGTACATACTCTATGATTCCATCTCGATGGAGTTCTAAAAAAGGTGAAACTAATTTATAGTGAAATAAAAATCAGAACATTGGTGCCTCGCGGCAGGGGTAAAAGACTGACTGGGAAAGGGGCATGAGGGAACTTCCTGGGGCCAATGAAAATATTTAATATCTTAATAGGGATTAGGGCTACACAGATGTATAAATTTTTCAAAAATCAGTGATTTTGTGCATTTAATTTAATTTTACATTTGTGTATTTAAAAATTTTACAATTTTTAAAATTGAAAAATCTCAAATATCAAACTCGAGTTAATACTATGCATGCTGAACTATTTACGGGGGAGTCTATTGATGTCTGCAACTTACTTTGGAATACATCAAAAATATGATGAATTGATGAATGAATAAAGGTGATGTGCCAGTAGATAGATATGTATAAAACAAGTATAAGGAAATGTTAATGGTAGAATCAGGGAAATGGATGTGTCAATAATTTATTGCCTAATAGCTCCAACCCAACTCTCCTTGGCCCCATTTTGTGATTCTGGAGCTAGACTCTGCAATTCATTCTCTCCTTTGTCAACTGGTCCCCAGTCTCACTCTGCCAATAGTGGGTGCAAGAAGGTGACTGCAAGCCTGGAGATAGACAAAAGTACTTCCTTTTTATTTTTTTCTTGTTTGTAATTTGTCTCTGAATCAGTGAGTGTTTCAGATGCAGCTGATATGTGTAGTGTTCCCCATGGTGGCAGGTTGTTCTTGGCAGCCTCTAGCAACTTTCTTCTTCTCCATAGCTGCTCTTATGGTTCTAGAGTGTCCTCTTCTTTATTCACAGCAGTAGAAGTTATGCTTCTTTTCACAGTTACAACTCCTCAGATATCTGAATCTCAGAACTTAAAGGAAGGTCAGACGGTCAATTTTCCTTCAGTCCTAGAGTGGTGGCTTCTTTCTGCAGTTAATACTTCAGTTATACATTAGAATTCTTTTTTATCCATATTAGTAGAGACAGACCTGACTTTGTAAGGCTGTGATTTGCCACAATTTAGTTAAATAACACCAGTTCCCTAACAACACAGTTTGAATTTTAGTTACAAGGGTATAGTAACTGAGTAATTGCATAAAGCACAAACTTCACTGGTCGCTCTTCAGTCTACAAATCACTATACAAATAACAGATGCACATTATGATCACTGACAAATCATGTCACTTCTTTCAAAGTCTGTCAGTGATTGGTCACTGCACATATGATTATTCAGTTCATGCACAGACAGCAAAGCATGTAGTTGTGTTGAATCCTTGTCTCCCAGTGATAAACCCATGTGATATTTTACAAAAATGGATAATTGAAAGAGAATTGGTCAACAAAGATGAAAGTACAGCAAAGAAACAAAAAGAACAGAAAGTGATAATGGTAGAAGTGAAATTAGAATCAAGCATGAATGAAGTTATAGAAGAAACAGCTAACCCTGGGAACGTTGACACTGTTGCCATTCGAGAAACCCTAGAGATGCAGCCAGAGGAACTTAGTGAGGGTGAAATTATTCAAATAAATGTGGAAAGTTGTTGTCATGAAAAAGATGAAGATATCCCACAAGTGATGCCAGCAAAAACTTACACATTAAAGGAAATCTTAGAGATATCTGACAACACTGAAAGTGCAAAGGACACAATATTGGAAGCTAATACAAACTTAAGAGTATGACAATTCACCAAGGCTTGTTCCATATCATAAGTTGTACGCCAAGAAGAAGAAGGCAAGCACTATTCAAACTACTCTTGTTAAGGTTTCACAAAAAAATAAAACACTTTAATACTCAATGTTTCTAATGTTTTAAATTACAGTATACTAAATAAATATTAGTTTTGCTATTTTTATTCCCTTATACATTTAAAACAGACAATAAGAGAATTTTTAAATATTTTGACAAAAATTTAAATGCAATCATAATTCACTTCATAGATTATTAAGATCATTTTGCAAAGTTTCAGCTTGCACTGTCATTTTCATGGTTCTGCACTAATGTGAGAAGTGATGACTGCCTATACTTAGCCAGCTTTCACTTGGTTAACAATTCTTTGTATTAAATTTCACTGTTCAAAATTCTGATGTAGTTTCTGTCTCGCAACTGGGCATAGATCAAGTGACTATAACAGTATTCACTGTAAAATTCTTTCATCTTTGCTATGTGTTTGAAAATTTTTAGAATAAAGTGACGGGAAAAATCAGAGAAACAAGTATTGTGTTCTACTTCCACATAAGTCAGAAGAATGAAGGAAAGTTATCTCATGCAATGAGAAACAACAACAATATTTTAAACAATAAAATGGAAGAGTGGTGAATTTACCAGCAGCAAATTAACATAAGGATATAACCTCATGCCAAACACTTCCAAAAAGTCATGGCCAATGGGAAAAAAAAGATTCTGATATTCTAGGGTGCTATAGCAAGAAATTTGACCCAACCACAACCTGCAGAGGTAGTACCCAGGGAAAAAGTATTAATAAAGCTTTAAAATTCTTCCTAATACCCATCATCTGGTCAAAATCACACTAATGGGTTGGATAGACAGCCCAGAGAAAAGTCAAGACTGAATTGTTGAGAGTAGACGCCATTACTTACTGCCTTCAGGAATTCTTCGGTCATCCAGACAAGGGGAAAAAGGTACTTGCAAAAGAGAAAGAAATATGTTAGGCTGGCCTCAGACTTCTCTATAGCAACATTCAACATGAGGGGATCTTGGGAATAGAGAACTCTTATAAAAACGATGATGAAATCTAGCCAGACAAAAGATGGGTGGAGAAGTCATGGTAAAATGAAGCACAACACTCAATGCCATTTCTGCAATCCTGAGAGGGGGAAAAACATGGCATATAATTTTATAACCAATCAAGTTGCCCTTTGTGTATAAAAGCAAAAGGCTTCTTCAAGCATGCACACATTCAAGGGCTACCATGAGCCCTACCTGAAAAAATTACTTGAAGATGCAACCAGTCAACTAAGAGATTAATACAAACATAGAATTTGGGGATGGAGAAGTTGTGGCCAAAAAACTAATGGTAAGCACCGAATGCTTTTAAATAGAGAATTAAAACTAAACATTTATGGGAATTAGGATTTTAGAAGTCAATCTAAATGCTAATAGCCTTTAAAAAATAAAAATAAGTAACAACTACTCTCTAAAAATCTCCCATGGAGCTTAAAAAGCATAAAAAATAATACTTGAATAATTATTTTGCTTAACCTTGGCAATTTTATCAATTTTACTTTGACTTCTTTTTCTTCTACTAAATTCAAGTTAATTTCAATGTACTTCTTTTAATTTTAAAATGAATACAGTATAATTCCATTTTTATAAAACTGCTTTATGCATCTATCCAGACATCCAGCCATTTGTATATTTGCATAGAGAGATATATGGAATGATATTCACCAATGTTAATGATGGTGTTCTGGGTAATGGGCTTTGAGGTGATGTCCCCCTCTGTTGTACTTCTGTATTTCTTGATTTTGTTTAAATAAACAAGCATTTACAAAAAAGTAAAGTCATTTGATAACAAAGAAAATAAAACACAGGGATAGGATTGCTAAACCAGTAACATATCAATAAACAAAAGTGAAGAGGAATGTTTAAACCCCATCAGAGGGCCTACTATAATCAAGCATCAATTTACAAACAATTCAGGTGTTAATAATAAATCATTCTCGTCAACTCATGGAAAATATTGGGTTTTACAGACAAGGCGATAGTTAGTTGGCCTATGTAACTACTGTGTGTATGAAAAAGTAAAGAAACTCCATTTCTTTAAAACTATGCTATAAACTAAAGTTTCAACAAATTTAAAACTTCCTTCATCCAAATTGGTGAAAACTTGCTTTATTGCTGTCATATGTATTAAGTAATTAAAAAACGCCATTAACCAACATTTGAAATTTACAACTGTTATCAACTCCAAGTCAAAAAATCAAATGGATTCTTGAGCCTTAAGATATCTTATTTTCCTTTGTCATTGTGTTTTGCATTCTATCAAGCAAATGTTAGCTTACTTCCTATCCATTTGTCAAAAATTTCACTTTAAGTTATTAAAGATCTGTGGCCTTCAGTATTGACGCCATGCATTTCCACCAACTGCACAGAGATTTTTGTCTATGTGTTTTTATTCATTCATTTGTCAATAATTTCCGTGGAGTCATCTAAATGTGGGCAAATCACAAAACTTCAGTTCAGGGGCACAATTATTCCCAATTTCATTAAATTACTTTTGGCAAATGGTGCTGGCTTTTTACAATAGTTTTCAAACATCTAATAAGTAATTGCTTGTAATTGTGCCATTGTCTGATAGTGAAGTGAAAGAGTAGGCACTGCGGAGCTACTGAACCCCTCCATTTGTGTTGTACTGCAAAGCTTTCTGGCCACACGGTTCCTCCTGACTGTCATGCTGTGGAAACTGCAGGGGTTTGCTGCACATAGGCTTTTAACTTATGAAGAACAGCCAAGAGGAAAAAAGGAATGGAATTACGCAAATAAGTCCTGGCAGCCAAATTCTGTTTCTCCTCTTACCTAACAAGACAGTGCTGGCCACCATGGAAGGGCTCACCACCTTCTTTAGCTCCTTAATTACTCAGCAGCTTTAATTTTAATCCCCTACACTGGTACACTGTGAGGAGACTCTCTCACCACTAGAGGTAGTTGCTAGGCCCAAAGGCCACTGTGCCTTCTCGATCCTTCTCAGGAGAAGGAACTGAAAGAAACCATCTGACAAGCTGCTATTTCAAGCTGTGCACTGGATCATTCATTTATTTATTCACTGATCATACATATATTGAGCACCTACTATGTGCCAGGCACTGATCTAGTCACTGGGGATATAGCGGTAGGTAAGATACACAAGGGCCCTATTTTCAAACAGCTTACATTTTACTAGGGGTAGATAAACAATTAACTACATAATATGTGAGACTGTGTTTAGTATTGTGATAAACAAGGCAGGCTAAGGGGGCTAGAGAGGGACCATTGTGGGGACAGGAGTGTTCAGAGATATGCCAGCTATAGAATGGACACTAAAAGTAATTTATTGCAACCTATTTAAAAATACTTCCTAATATACACTGGAAATTGTCCTCTATGTTACACAACAGGAGCTCACAATCATATTCCTTCCATGTTTTCCCCATTCAAAGTGAGCTCTCTCCTCAGAACTGGCATGGTCATTCACTTAAAATCCTTGCCTGATGCTTTGTAGAAGTTACTTCTGTACAGCTAATCTCCCCTAAATAGGAATCTCTTTGACATCAAGGACTGTGCTTTATTTATCTTGGCATCTGCTATAGGTTGAATCGTATTCCCCAAAAAAGATATGTTGAAGTCCTAACCTCTACTACCTCAGAATGTGACCTTATTTGGAAACAGAGTCTTTAGAGAGGTAATCAAAATGAGATCATTAGGGTGGGCCCTAATCCAATATGACTGGTGTCCTTACACAAAGGGGAAATTTAGACAAAGAAATAGATACGCACATAGGGAAGACCATGTGAAGACACGCAGGGAGAACATGTGAAGACAGAGGATTGGAGTGATGCGTCTATAAGCCAAAGAATGCCAAAGATTGTCAGCAGACCCCCAGAAACTACAAAGAAGCAAGGAAGGATCCTCCCCTAACACCTTCAGAAGGAGCGTAGTCCCGCTGACAACTTGATTTTGGACTTCTAGCCTCCAGAACTGTGAGAGAATAAATTTCTGTTGTTCTAAGCCACCCAGTTTGTGGTATGATACTTTGTCACAGCAGAACTAGCAAACTAAAGTAGTATCGCTTTAAGGGCTTAGGAATGAACAGTGAATATTTGATGAATAAATAAATGAAGTACTTTATAAATAAGAAATTTTGTGTACACTTTACAAATGAACAAACTCAGACATAAATATAATTGAGCTCTGTATTTGACACAAGATGTGGATTTCGATGACCTTCAAAGCTTAGATATTTTTATAACAGAGAAGTAAGGTTTTGTGATAGTGTCCCTTTTCCTTGATAAACACCATTCCTTTAGCTTTCTACAGTTTGGTACGGCAAGGGTATGTGTGTAAGACCTCTACCTTGCTGGAAGAGAAGAAATAGAAATCAAAAAGGAGAGTTGATTATTTGGAGATGACCTCACAAGTCAGGCCACAAGGAATCAAGCCGCAGAGGCTAGCTGAGAGTATATTAGAAACTGTGATTTTGCAGGCTAGGAAGCACTGGTGCACAACCCATCCCAACCCTGCAGCCTTCCCAATGTAGATTATGGGTAATTCTGCCTTGAACATTTGCCCAGAAACAATGGCTTAGGAAAAATCCTATTCCGAATCTGAGCATGTCCTCCTCAAAAAAGGCAAACGATGGACTCATGCAACCCTTAGTACTACTTAGATCTTGCCTCCCATCTAGAATAGCAAGCCCAAATGACATCAGGGAGGCAGTGTACTGTAATATTGAAAATCATGGGATTTGGGTTTTTTTTCAGCTTTATTGAGGTATAATTCACATATTTAAATCAAAATTGTACATATTTAAAATGTGTGACATGATGTGTTGATATACATATACATGGTGAAATGTTTACCACAATCATGCTAATTAACATATTGATCACCTCACATAGTTACATTTTTTTTTTGGATGAGAACAATTATCTACACTCTTAGCAAATTAAAGTATAAAATACAGTACTGCTAACTACAGTCTTCATGCTGTACATTACATCTCCAGAATTTATTCACCCTGCATGTTTGAAACTCTGTACCATTTGACCAACAGTTCTCCATATTCCCCACCCCTTATCCAGGGTAACCATCATTCTATGCTTCTAAGAGTCTAACTTTTTTAGATTCCACATTTAAGTGAAATCAAGCAGTATTTGTCTTTCTATGTCTGGCTTATTTCACTTAGCATAATGTTCTCCAGGTTCATCCATGTTGTCACAAATGGAAAGATTTCCTTCATTTTTATGAATAAATAATATTCCATTATATATGTATACAACATTTTCATTCTCCATTCATTCATTGATGGACACAAGTTGTTTCCATATCTTGGCTATTGTGATTAAAATGGACATGGGAGTGTAAATATCTCTTTGAGATACAAATTTTATTTCCTTTAAATATACAACCAGCAGTGGGATTGGGGATCTTATGATAATTCTATTTTCAATTTTTTGAGGAACCTCCATACTGTTTTCCATGATGTCTGTGCCAATTTACATTCCCACCAACGGTGCACAAGGATTTCCTTTTCTCCACATCCTTGACAGCACTTGTTATCTTTTGTCTTTATTTTTTGTTTTTTTGGTGAGGAAGATTGGCTCTGAGCTAACATCTGTTGCCAATCCTCCTCTTTTTGCTTGAGGAAGATTGTCGCTGAGCTGACATCTGTGCCAATCTTCTTCTATTTTATATGTGGGTCACCACCACAGCATGGCTTGATGAGTGGTGCATAGGTCCACACCTGGGATCCAAACTCACGAACCCCGGGCCACTGAAGCAGAGCATGCAAACTTAACCACCACTACATCAGGCCAGCTCCCTCTTTTGTCTTTTTGATAATATCCATACTAACAGGTGTGAGGTGATATCTCATTGTGATTTTAATTGCATTTCCCTGATAATTAAGGATGCTCAGCGCTTCTTCATGTACCTGTGGGCCATTATATGCCTTCATGGAGAAGTATCTATTCAGTTCCTTTGCCCATTTTTTAATTGAGCTGTTTCCCTTTTTTTGCTAGTGAGTTGTATGAATTCCTTACATATTTTGGACATTAACCCCTTATCATATATATGGTTTGGAAATATTTTCTCCCATTCCATAGATTGTCTCTTCACTCTGTTGATTGTTTCCTTTGCTATGCAAAAGCTTTTTAGTTCAATGCAATTTCATTTGTTGATTTTTGAATTGTTGCCTGTGCTTTTGGAGTAATATCCAAAAATCATTACCTACACCAGCATCAAGAGTTTCTCTCTCTGTTTTCTCCTAGCAGTTTTACAATTTCAGGTCTTACGTTTCAGTCTTTAACCCATTTTGACTTTGTTTTTGTATATGATGTGAGATAAGGGTCCAATTTCATTATTCTGCATGTGAATATTCAATTTTCCCAAACCATTTATTGAAGAGACATCCTTTCCCCATTGTGTGTTCTTGGCAACTTTGTTGAAGATCAGTTGACCAAAAATGGGTGGATTTCTTTGTGGGCTCTCTATTCTGTTCCATTGGTCTACATGCCTGTTTTTATGTCAGTACCATATTGTTTAGGTTACTATAGCTTTGCAGTATATTTTAAAATCAAGCAGTGTGATGCCTATAGCTTTGTTTTTGCTCAAGATGACTTTGACTATTCAAGGTCTTTTGTGGTTCCATATGAATTTTAGGATTGTTTTATCTATTTCCATGAAAAATGTCATTGGAATTTTGATAGGAATTGCATTGAATCTGTAGATTGCTTTGGGTAGTATGGACATTTAAAAATATTAATTCTTCCAATCTGTGTACATAAGATACCTTTCCATTTTTTCTGTCTTCGATTTCTTTCACTAATTTGTTTAATTATCAGTGTACATGTCTTTCACCTCCTTGGTTGAATTTATTCCTAATATTTTATTGGTTTTGATGCTATGATAAATAGGATTGTTTTCTTAATTTATTTTTCAGATATTTCATTGATAATGTATAGAAATGCAACCAATTTTTGTAAGTTGATTTTGTATTCTGCAACTTTACTTCATTTATTAGTTCTAATAAATTTTGGTGGCATCTTAGGGTTTTCTATATACAAGATCATACCATCTGCAAACAGAGTCAATTGTACTTCTTCCTTTCTGATTTGAATGCCTTTTATTTCTTTTTCATCCCTAACTGATCTGGCTAGGACTTCCAATACTGTATTGATTAGAAGTGGCAAGAATGGACATCACTGTCTTGTTCCTGATCTTACAGGAAAAGCTTTTGGCTTTTCACCATTGAGTATAATGTTAGCTGTGGGCTTGTCATATGTGGCATTTATTATGTTGAGGTACCTTCCTTCTATAGCTTATTTGTTGAGAGTCTTTATCATGATAGGATGTTGTATTTTGTCAAATGCTTTTTTTCCATCTATTGACATGATCATATGATTTTTATCCTTCATTCTGTTAATGTGGTGTATCACATTGATTGATTTGCACATGTTGAAACATCCTTCCATCCTAAGGGGAAAAAAATCTTACTTTATCTTGGTGTATGATTCTTTTAATATGCTGTTGAATTTTGTTTGCTAGTATTTTGTTGAGGATATTTGCATCTATGTTCATCAGGGATATTAGTCTGTAATTTTCTTGTCTTATAGTGCCTTGTCTGGCTTTGGTATAGGGTAATGCTGGTCCCCAAAAATGAGTTTTTAAATGTTCCCTCCTCTTCAATTTTTTGGATGGAAGAATTGACATTAATTCTTCCTTTAATATTTGATAGAATTTACCAGTGAAGCCATCTAATCTTGGGCTTTTACACGTCAGGAAGTTTTTGATTACTGATTCAATCTCCTCATAAGTTATTTGTTTGTTCACACTTTCTGTTTATCCATGATTCCATTTTGGTAGTTTGTATATTTCTAGTAATTTATTCATTTCTTCTAGGTTATTCAATTTGATAATATATAATTGTTCATAGTAGTTTCTTATGACCATTTCTATTTCTATGGCATCCAATGTAAGGTCTTCTCTTTCATTTCTAATTTTATTGATTTGAGTCTTCTCTTTTTTTCCTTAGTCTAGATAAAACCTTGTCAATTTTTTTGATCTTTAAAAAAAGAAAGAGTTCTTAGTTTTGTTCATTTTTTTATTGTCTTTCTAGTCTTTACTTCATTTATTTCTGCTCTAATCTTAATTATTTCCTTCCTTCTGCTAACTTTGGACTCAGTTTATTCTTCTTTTGCTAGTTCCTTGAGGTGTAAAGCTAGGTTATTTGATATCTTTCTTCTTTCTTAATGAGGGCATGTATTGCTATAAACATCCCTCTTGGAACTGCTTTTACTGCATTCCATAGTTTTGGTATGTTATGTTTCCACTTTCATTTGTTTCAAGATATTTTTTTATTTCACTTTTGATTTTTTCTTTGACCCACTGATTGTTCAAGTGTTAATTTAATTTAATTTCCATATATTTGTGAACTTTCCAATTTTCCTCCCATTATCGATTTCCAGTTTCATACCACTGTGATTGTAACAGATTCTTGATATAATTTCAGTCTTCTTAAATTGGTTAAGACTTATTTTTTGGCCTTACATATTATCCATTCTGGAGAACATTCCATGTGCACTTGAGAAGAATTCTGCCAACATTGGATGAAATATTCTGCATATGTCTGTTAGGTTTATTTGGTCTATAGTGTTGTTCAAGTTCAATATTTCCTTTTTGTTTTTCTGTCTGGATAATCTATCCATTGTTGAAAGTGAGGTATTGAAGATCTCTAATATTATTGTATTGTTGCTATTTCTCCTTTCAGATCTTTTAGTATTTGCTTTATAGATAGGGTGCTCCAATATTGGGAACATATATATTTATAATTGTCCTATCCTCTTAATGATTTGATCCCTTTATCATTGTATAATATTTTGTTTCTTATAACAGTGCTTCACTTAAAGTCTATTTTGTCTGATATAAGAATAGCCACATCAATTCTCTTTTGGTTACCATTTGCATGGAATATCTTTGTCCAAACCTTCACTCTCTTGCTATGTGTGTCTTTAAAGCTAAAGTGAGTCTCTTGTAGGAAGCGCACAGTCGGGTCTTGTTTTTTAATCCATTCATGCGTTGTATGTTTTTTGATTGGGGAATTTAATCCATTTACATTTAAAGTAATTAATGATAAGTAAAAACTTATTGCCATTTTAATTGTTATCTGCCTGTTTTGTAATTCCTTTTTTCCTTTCTTCCTCTCTTACTGTCTTCCTTTGTAATTTGATGACTTTTTTTTTAATGGTATGCTTTGGTTTCTTTCTCTTTATATTTTGTGTGTCTATTACAGGTTTTTCATTGGTGTTTACCATGAGCCTTAAAGCAATGAATAGTTATAACAATCAATTTAACCTGATAACAATTTAACTTCAATCACATACACAAATTCTACAATTTGCTTCCTTTCCCCCAACGCTTTATGTTATTGATGTCTCCTTCTGGGTCTCCCATAATGTGCATATTGGTTCAATTTGTGGGGTCTCATAAGTCCCTTGGGCTTTCTTCACTCTTTTTCATTCTTTCTGCTCCTCAGGATAATTTCAAGTGGCATGTCTTCTAATTCACTTATTCTTTTTTTTGCTTTATCTAGTCTGTTTTTGAATCCTTCTAGTGAATTTTTCAGTTATTGTGTTCTTCAGCTCCAGCATTTCTGTTTGCTTCTTTTTTTATTGCTCAGTTCTGTGCCTATTGCCAATCTCACAGAGCAGTGCCAGCTTTAAGGGCTTAATCCCCCCCCACCAACTTCCTTTGTTCCTAGCTGTCCCATAGGACCAGGCTTTTCAGGCCATTCAGCTCTCAGTATGAGATAAGAGAGAAACTGGCCCCACAGAAGGCACCCTGAGGGACCAAGAGGCAAGGTACATACTCTACATTCTCTTACCCCCTGTGGGAGAAATCATGGACTGATGTGATCTTCCTGTTGCTCAGCTAAACCAGTTTGGGGGAGAGACTGACACTTGCAAAGAGAAATAGCTTTTCTTACCCAATATACATGTAACTACTCCAAGTTTGTGCTCCTCCAGGATGCTTCCACTTCTTAGCTGAATTATGAATTTCTCTTCAAGGTATTTTGGTGCCAATATTGTTTTATTGGTGTTTCTGTGGAGGAATGAGAGGTCATGCTTTCTACTCTGCCCTTTTGCTGACAACATTTCTCAAAAATCATGGAATTTGGAGTCAGATAGAGCTGAGTTTGAACCCGGCCTCCACAAGTTAATAGCTGTGTGATTTCAGGCAAGTTATTACTTAAAACTTATAGGGTTTTATGTATAGTTTTAGAAGTGGTATATTTCAATTCTGCACACATCCCATTGGCTAGATCCAGATATAGAGGCCCAAAATAACAGCAAGAAAGACTGAGAAATGTAGTCTTCCTATGTGTACAACAAGAGTAAATGGGATTGGTGAGCATTTAGGCCCTCTCTGCAAGTCTTATTTCACATAAAGGGACTTTCAAGGTTTTGAGTCTGTCCATGTCAGTTTTATTTCTAACTTACTAAGTATATGTTATTTCAGGAAGATTTTTACATTTTCATATAAATAATTGCCTAGGAAATGTCTCTCTTCCACCTATCTTCTGACATAGTTTCTTTCTTTTTTATAGGGGGCTGACCTCGCAAAATGGTGAGCAAATTCTCAGTGATAAAATAGAATGGTTTTTATAGGCAGAGCACAGTGGCCTGGAATCCAGGTAGGTACTGTCAAGGATCAGATCTCTCCCATCCAAGGAATGCAGGCTGCCTATACGTAAAACTGTGCCATAAATGAGTATTTGATCTCCAGGGAGAGTACTAGCAAGGGCAAGTATTGTCCATATAATAAAAGTCATAATATGATTGAATAGGAAGAACCTTTAGAAGCTGCAAAGGGCATATAGCAGAGAAAATGTTTAATGCTGTTTCATAGGAAGTGCCATGGTATACATATTTCTTCATCCTCAGTTTTCACCTTAATCAAGAAGGATGTTACTTTTCCTACTTAAAGGAGCTAACAATATTTCCCCCTTCACTGTAATGCAGCAGAAAACCTGAAGAAAAGTATTACCACATGGCAAGGTTTTAGGATACTAAATGTCAGATTGGAGTGAGTGAGATGAAGATTACAAACTGACACAAATAGGAGAGAAGCCATTTCCTAGTAAGTAGTAGTACAGGCAGACTACATTTTGCTGCCTGTATTGTGGTGGGGCGAGGAGGCTCCTTAACAATTCAGTGACAAACACTCTGTATCCAAAGTGAACTTTGATAAAGGTTATAAGCAAAAACTTAAGAATTTTCTGCAAAAAGTAACATGGACCCTGAGTGAAAATAACATCCCAGTGGAGACATGCATAGAAATTAACTCAATAAATATCTGTTGAATGAATGAATGAGGGAGAAGTGGGAATATCAAGGTGCCATCCATGGGGGAGTTAGGAAGAGGAGAAGCAAGAGAAATGAGATAAGAGGAGACAAGTAGGGTTCATTTCTTAAGTACCTAAGAAGTACTACTATTTTAAAAAATATATACTTATATACTGGCTATGGGGCTTGATCCTCCTGTAAAAAAACCATACCCTGTGTGGAGTATGTAGACTACTGGTAACAACGTTTTTTCATATGCTCTTTTCACTCAAGTTTCCTAGCAGTATTAAAGGCATGCTTCAACCTCAAGGTCAACTCCATCAGCCCAGATGGAAAGAATCTTGAATAAACAAAGCCAGTGAGCAAATCTTCCACACAACATCGGTCAAATTCTACTGACTGCCAAGAAAGACCAATTAACCTGTTTTCCCCATTTTCACTAGGACCAAGAGTGGAACTGATCATCTATCATAAGAAAGCCTATTCTAACAGTATAGCCAGCCAGATAATAAATGGCTTACAATTTACTAGATGATCTGTTTTTTCAGAAATTGCTCCTAATATTGTGTATGAATATACTCTTTGACCAAGAGATCATACTTCTAGGAAAGACACATTGGCAAAAATATGAAAAGCTATGTGCAAGGCTATTTATTGCAGCATCATTTATAATAGCAAAAGGCTGGACACAAACCAAATGTCCACCAATAGGGTACCATTTGAATAAATTATATTACATTCATGCAAGGTGAAAAGCGTGTATATTATGCTACTGTTTAGCTAAGAAAGGGGGGTACATCTTGGTATACCAGAAATCTAGGAAGCTGTCAACGACTACAGAAGTTGTATCCAAACAACTCAGGCACAAACTTAAAGAGACTTCCATTGACCAAATATAGAAACATTTGGGCATCAATTAGAATAATAATTTTGATGAATTAAAACACATCAAATATGTGTAAATCCATAGGTTCATAGTGGTATTTTAAAAAGTTATTGTTCACCTTTGGAGGTTCCTAGGGAAATAATTCATATGTATTGGCTTATATTTTAAAAAATGAAAGCACAAACCCAAATCTCAAAAAATGCTTGAGGAAGAAAGGAATAGGATGGAGGATACAGGAATAGAAACTATATTTGTTTGAATATATCTTGATTTATAGATTCACTTTACATAATTATTTTTACATAATTATTAAAAGCTAAATCCAAATAAAGCAGTCTCTGAAACTTGAAAGCAAAATGAAACATAAATCTAGCTACATATCAGGTGGTGGCAAATAACACACAGAATTATTTCAAGAGACTTGTAAAAAGAATTACCCCCCCAAAAAAAACATACAACAATATAAAATTAAATTAAACTTTGAGAAATCACATTTATGATGGTAGTTCTAGATTGTTATTCTGAGATTATGGTGTGTGTATTATAGGATAAAACAAACAAGTATGTCAGTGTCAGTGGGAAGTAGAATTTTCAATGTGAGAGAAAAGAGATACAGATCAAAGAGGTTAACTAAAACTTTTGCAATCTTGAATTCTAATTGGAATATCAGTGTGAACTCCTGATGTTATTTTTCCTTAAAGAAAAATATTTCCTAGCTCTGCCCACTGAAATGTCCTAGAGATAATAATCAACATAATGGCAACAAGAATGCTGAGTGTCCAGATTATGGTCTTGAGACACTATTTCCCACTAAAGGAAAGCAGTGATCCTTGGAAAGATAGAAGATTACAGGTCTAGGACTGGAAGTGAACGAACTGAGCGAGCCTGGGACACATTGTCATACAAGAGGGTAAGGAAGCTACCAAAGGTTACTGGGGTTGTGTACAAAAATCTCGGGTACCTGTCAAAGAGGTTCACATTAGCCAAAGATGGGACAACTTGAGCCTCAATAAGAATAATCATTTCAATGAGTTAAAATGTGTCTAACCCATATGTTTAAATTCATGTGTTCATAGTGATACTAAAAAAAAAATGCACTGGTAGACTTTGAAGGATGCTAGGCAACCAAGTCCTTATTCTGAAAACTGGTAGAAAAAGAGAAAACAATGAACCATTGACCTTCTCCTTTCCTAAATAAATTGTACCATTGGGTAACTAAATAGTAGATGAGGAGAAAGTTTCCCTTCATAGAAGTGTTCCAGCTAATAAACGAAGAAAGAATGATAGAATTGGAATATCACCATTTTGCAACCTTACAGTAAAATAATTGATATAAAATCATCAGTGGATGTGGGCATCACAAAAGGAGAAACAACCTAGAAAAGTTTCAGATGGCATACCCTACAATCCCACAATTACAGTCTTAGGTATATACCAGAGAAGCTCTTGCACCTGTGTACTGGGAGACATGTATAAGATGGTTCATAGCAGCACTGTTCCTAATAGGAGAAAAATGGATGACAATCCAGATATCCATACAGTATAAAGGATAAATAAATAGAGGTATAGTCATACAATGAAATACAATATCACAGGGAAAATAACTGAACTCCGACTGTACACAACAGAAGTGAGGAGGGGGAAAAAGAGAAAAAAACACAAAAGAATATATTCAGTGTGAGTCCATTTATATAAGGGTCAAAAAACAGGTGGCATTAAACAATCATTGTTTCAGGATACAGACATTTGTGGTATAACGGTCAAGTGATGTAAGAATATAATTAACAGAAAATTCAGAATAGTAGCCTAGGGTGGGTGTTGGGGGCATATATGATTGGGAACAGACATGCAAGAGGCTTCAAATGCACTGGTAATATTTTATTTCTTAAATTGGATGGTAGGCATATTTGTTTCCATTTTATTATTATTGTTTAAAAAGTGTGTATGATACATATTGTATATATGTATGTGTATACAGGTATGCATATATGTGTGTGTCTATATATAGGCACACACAAAAGAGGTTTATATAATGGCTGAGATATAACATTTGTAGAACAAACATTTGAAAAAGAAAAGAATTTGACTATAAATAATTAAGGCACATAAAAGTAAATAATTAAATAGAATTATTATAAAGCTGCAAAGAAAATGCAATTGTTCAACTTTGAAACACTACAAGAGTGATTCATTCATCAAATGTTGTTTAAGTCCCTATGTGACGGGTACTGTGCTGTGTGATGGAGATGCAGTGACAAACGACAAACACACAATCCCTGTTCTGTAGTGGGGGGGAGAAACATTGAACAAGTAAATGACCCATAAATGTGCCCTTATAAACTGCAGTGAGGGTATTAGTATAACAACCAACATTTACTGAGTATGTTTCTGTCAGAAACTGTTGTAAAAGGTAGACTACCTTTTTATAGGGAAGAAAACTGAGGTACATCTATGTTAAGCAACTCACTCAAGGTCAAATAGCTTAGAAGCAGAGCAACTGTGAATCAAACCCAGGCAGTCTGACTGCAGAGCCCAAGCTCCTATGCTATCCTGAGTAGGAAAACACAAATTATTAGGTGGACAACGGGGCTTAGTTTAGCTTTTATGGGCCAGGGAAGGCCTCTCTGAGCGCCTGACATTTATGCACAGACATATAGCATTAGGAAAAGCTATCTTGATCCTTTGTATGTATTAAATGATCTTCTAAGTGGTGGGAAGCCTAGAGGGCAGGTAGGCAAAAGGAGAATCGTGAAGAGGGAGGTCGTAATGAGAAGCCTTTCTCCTTCAGCCCCTCTGCTCTTTCTCTCCGGCCTCAGGGGAGCGAAGAGGGAGGTCGTAATGAGAAGCCTTTCTCCTTCAGCCCCTCTGCTCTTTCTCTCCGGCCTCAGGGGAGCATGCGGCAAAGGGGACTGTAGTGCAGTGTTTGGCCAGGGCCTGGCACCAGGGGACAAAGGAGTAAGAAAGGAGCATCAGTTACCATTTTGGCTGCATCAAGTCTCTCTACTTTGGCTTCCCCTTGGGCCACTCTCGGGTTCCAGATAAGCCCCCAGGCCCTGAGCAGCTCCTTCTCCGTGCCTTCCTTTAGTGCTCCTTTGCTTCACTGAGGTCTGCACCACACTTTCCTTATGACCAGGCCTATGTTCTGTGCCTCAATTCAGGCTACTACTTCAAGGCTTCTGTACCCTGAACAAGCAGCAAGCCTCTGCACCAAGCAGCAGGCTAGCTGCCAAGAAAAAATAATCAAGTGTGGAAAGATGATTGCAATGCACTTCAAAAATCAATCCAGACATTGCCTGTTAAACAGTCTTCCAAGAGTGTGTTGCTATTTGGCATGAAAGCCAGAAAGACTTGTCCACAGCAATGCAATCGGTATTTGACTTGGAGACAATTCTGCAAATGCACAGCAAAACAGGCTGCAGGTTAATAAAGACCAAGTTAAGAAAATGCTAGGTGATTTTTTCTAATGATGCCAAATTTTGAAATCACAGAGAATTTGCAGAGAATTAATGACGGTCCTATTATTGTTTTCACAAGAAAAGACATTCAAAATTACTTTGACTTCAGAGTAAAATACTCTATTGCTCTTAAACCTCATTCAGAACTAAAATCTTCAGGTGTTTTTGAGGCAGATATTCCAGAGAATACAAAATCCAAGGATAGTTTGCTTCCAGATAGTTCTATGAACTTAACCTGAAGAACTAGACAGATAAGGAAACATATTTGGATAACCTAATGGCAAGCCCTATACTACGACTTCAAATATGGAGGATAAAACTTTTAAAGAGAAAGAAATTCAAACACATGTGAATATGATACATCAATAGTCTCTTATTCAGAACTATTTTTCACATAAATATTACAAATTCTAAACCATTGGATGGTCAAGGAAATAATTGAATCGTTCACAAATGTGTTAGTTGTTTCACTATGAGATGATGCTGTCAAGAATAAGAAGGGAGATGGCAATGATTTAAGAGTTGGGGATACTAACAATAGGTTTCCCCAACATTTGTCAGGCTGAGTGTATTTTAAAAAGCCTTCCTGCTTTAAATGTCAGTGAATGGGGTGGAGTGTATGGGGAACAAGAGAAGCCAAATGTAACAGAATAATAGCCCTAGCAATAGCCACTCTCCCCACTTAGAGTTTCCAACCATCCTGGGGCATGCTGATGGTTACAGAATCTTTGTGGATGTTGGATGTTGTGAATGGAGAACGTGTTCTCTATAAATCACTTTTGAAGCTGTAGCACAGACGGCAGTGTATGGCATAATAATTGTGAAAGAAGCCCTCCTGAGTTTAATGACAGACAAGGAATTTGGGAGAGTACTACTCATGAAGAAGCCACTTGCTATGAAACTTGTGTGTCCATTTTGAAAAGGAACAAGGAATAAGCAAATCATCAGGGAAAAGTTTAATTCTCATTGGGAACATTTGAAGCTTTCTCTGGAATTTAAATAGAAAGAGTTGTTTTGTTTTGTTTTTAATTCTTTCCCTTAATATTGCACGTAGCCATTGCTCATTCTGTGGCACATACTTTGTCAGAACTCCCCTAAAGTTTTGGTGAAAAGTATTCAAAGCAACTACAAAGAACACTTCAAAATTGAAATCCAAAAGAGTGAAACAGAGAAATTAGAAACTTCTTATGAAAGAGGATTATACCCTAAAACCTGAGTATGCCTATGTTTAGGACACATAAAATGTGTTTCATGCATTCTTCATTTTCAATAAAGTATGTTCTTTTTATATTTTATTATATTTTTAAAATAGATTTTTACACTTTTTGAAATGTATTCTATAAAATATTTTGTATATATCAACACTTCAGAATACTGCTCATTGGAGAGTGAATTGTTTCAAATACAGACAATTTCATATCAGTTGTGATGTGGACCATTTTATCATATGGATAAAATGCTTATCATATGGACCATTTTAAAGAAACTGTTAAAATATCAAATAATTCAATAATTATATATCATTATTTACTTTAGCATTTCTTAATTTTTGAGCACAACTATTATTTTTGTACCTAAGTAACTGTTATAAAATTCAAGTTTCTTTTTCTCTCCTAGTAATCTTTCATACCGCATTTATCTCTAAGGAAAAAAAAATCAGCTATGTTGTCTGCAGAAGGAATATATATATACATAATATACATTAATTATAACTTGCTATAAATGTATATAATATATACATGCAAAGATTTTTTTGTTTTATCTATAATAGCGAGGAGGAGCAGAAAGGATGAGGAGGAGGAGAAGGAAGAGAAAGAGAAGGAGGAGGATAAGACAGGAAAAGGAAGAAGTAGGTGGAAGGAGGAGGAGGGGGCAGATGGGAGGAAGTGGAGGAAGGAGGAGGAAGAGAGAGAAAGAGGAAGGAGGAGAGAGGAGAAGAAAGGGGCATAAAAGACTTTATTAATAATAAGGGAACAGCTAAGTTTATTGTATCCCATCCATTCCATGGAATTTTCACAGTTGTTAAATATATCTGTGATGACTAGTAATTTGTCAAAATGTTTAAAACATATAGCATAAAAAGCAGAATACACAGTTGTATGCACGCAATGGTTATGATGGTGCTCAGGGCAGGCCACCCCAAGACGCACCACTCTGATATGTGGATTATTTTGAGCTGAAAACAATGAAGATGCAGAAGACTCAGGAAAATCATTTGAGTTTCCTCCCCCAAACTGCCTAAAGGAATTTAACTCTGGGTGTAGACAGACTGCCAGGGTCCTCGCTAAGCCCATTCTTAACAAAGTTCTGTTTACCAAATATTTACATTTGTAAAGGTATCTCCCTCTGTGTAGCGAGAAGAGGGGAGGATGACCTTATCTGTGAAAACGCTTAACAGGACGGAAGAAGACTTAAATGTACACACTCTTGATTACTATAATTCCTGTCTCTCTGGCCACATTCTCTATAGGTGGCCCTGCAAAGCATTGTCTGACAAACATTTACATTTCCCTCTCCATGTGAATTGTCTTCTTCCCCTCTGAAATCCCAAAACACCACCCCCGACACCTTCCATGCCTTTAGCTACAATACTTTATCAAGCAGCTTATACACAATGACAAGTTGCTCATTTCTGAGTTTCTCCCATGTATACATGTTATTAAACTTGGTATTATTTTCTCCTGCTAACCTGTCTTGTTAATTATTTGGCCAGCCAGAAGAACCTTAAGGGAAAGGGCAGAGGGAGATTCTCCCTCTCTCCCGACAGTTACAAACTATGTAAAAAGGTATATGCTTGTGGGCATTACTTGGAAGAGAATAAGCAGAAAAAAAGTTGTTTTGCATCATGGGACTAAGAGTGGAAAGTTATTTTTTGTCCTTTTTCAAAATGTTTTAGCACTGTTACATTGTTTTTGCAATAAAATTTTTAAAAAGTGAGGAAATGGATCACTGCGGTTAATTAATCAACATGGCTATGATAAAGAACCAAAGATTTACCTGAGAATGATCTTTTGGCTAAAAAATAAATCCCCCATTACTTATCATTTTAAGCATGGATCTTCTCAACCCCACATACAATTTAGTGGCAAGGTAAGGAGCACAAGGAAATGAAAAACAGTCATAAAATATAGGCAGACTGTTCTGAGGAAGAGAAGCTGCCAAAACAGGCTTAAATGTGCATCTTCATGGTAACAGACTGTGCAGCTGGGAAACAGCATCCGCCTCTGAGTCTCCCATGAAAATGCGATCAGAATTGGAAGCTAAGGTGTGCAGAATATAAAATGAAATAAATAAGCGTCCTCCTTAAAGTGCCTAGACTTTTCCTTTTGTGTGCTAATTTTAAATGAATGAATCCCCCAAAATGATTAAACACCTAAAATTAGCATTCTCTATTTTTCAGCTAACTCCTTGCACAAACATTAGAAATGCAGCATAAGCAGAAATTTTGCACCTGGGTCAGAGAGTCTATTCTTGACCAGATGCTACCTATTGGTCACCCCTGAAAAAGGCTTTAATGGTCCTTTCTTTTCTGGCTATTACTATTCTTAGCATAATTCCTCTGGCCTCACTGGGGATAAGTGCCTCCATAAGAAACAAAAGGGCTGAGACCAGAGGCCAGTAATTTTTCACCTGGAATACACTGCAGGGTTGGAGAGAACAGGGTAATTACCTTTAGCAATGAAATTCTGTTTTGATAAGACCCTGGGGAAGGGGGCAATGTGAAGGAATAAATAGGTCAGTTCATTTTTTTCAGCTTCCCTGAGTCAGCAGCCTGTGACGACTCATGGGTCAGCAGAACATATGTTGTTTAAATAAAATCTATCAATGCCTTGAGATATGGCTGGTCTTCAAAAACCTGTCTTTCGTACAAAAATATCAACAGCTCAGCTCCCACCTTTTGGCTGCTCTACATCTCAGTGCCAGCCTTTCACTAACCACTTTTTTTCAGAGCTGGTATACAGAACCCGTAATCCTTCATAAAATTGCACATCTCCCTGAGGTACGAATATTTTTCAAGCACCGGTTGAAACTAGGGAATGAAGACTGTTAAAATTGCAAGCTTCCCACGGAGTTACAGCCACTGATCTGGACTGTAACAAGGTCTGATGACTTGGAAAGATTCGAGTGAATATCCCACAAGCTTATTAATGTGCAGAATAACGCAGACTGGCAGCATCTCCCTGCTCGTCCGCTGGCCTTCACCTGCGGAAGCCATCACCCTTAGAGAAAGTCTTTAATTATTTCTCGTCTGATTACCACACTCCAGCCCCAGCTCCAGAAATGGGTGTGCATCATCCACAACCTGGAATTCCCTGTCCACGTGAGTTTCACTCTCCTGAGTGGGTGCATTGGATTGCTCCCCTGGCACACATACACAGCATCTGGATTCCAAACACCCATGTGAAAAATCACAACTTCTAACACATTTCTAGTCTACCACAGGTCAAAGCTATGCCTGTGATACTGACCTAGTCGATCAAAACATGAACTAGGTTATAAGTCACCGTTGGAACAAAAGAAAGAGAAAGAGTAAATGGACATTATGCTAAGTGAAAAAAGCCAGACTCAGAAAGACAAATACTGTATGAATCTGAAAAAGTCAAACTCATAGAAGCAGAGAGTAGAATGGTGGTTGCCGGGTTCTGGGGGAAGGGGAAATGGGGAGATATTGGTCAAATGGTACAAAGTTTCAGTTGTAAGGTAAATTCTAGAGATCTAATGTACAGCATTATAACTATAGTTAGTAATACTGTATCATATACTTGAAACTTGATAAGAGAGTTGATTTTTTTTTTAGCAATCATATTTTTCATGTGTTTTTAAACACTTCTCTACAGAATTGACAGAATGGGCAGCACATCCATTCACTGATATAAAACTGTTAAGAGAGTTGAACTTAAATGTTCTCACCACAAAAAAAATCATAACTATGTGAGGTGATGGATATGTTAATTAGCTTGATTGTGGTAATCATTTCACAATGTATACACATATCAAAACATCACCTTGTATACCTTAAATATATACAATGTTTATTTGTCAATTATGCCTCAATAAACCTGGAAAACAGAGTAAATAAGCAAGAGGGCAGGGTGAAATTATATGCTTTTGCAGTGCAGTCTTGGGATAGAAAGAGAAAGTCTTTGAAAGGCACTCATAGATCTGTTGGTGGGGAGGACACATCCAGCGCCTGATGGAGATGGTGGGAGGTCATCATGTGTGGAACCAAGGCTCTCTCTCTGTAGAAATGAACAGGAAGATAAAGGACAACAAGTAGGCAAACATAAGGAGGAATCTCTCAGAGAACTGCCCACCAAGAATATTAAGTCAAGTTTGCTCAAGTGCTTTCACCTAGCAACTAACATTTAATAAACGCTGTTTCAACCACTGCTCCAATTGTTTTACATGTACCAATAATTTAATCATCACACACCCTATGAGATAGGTAATGCTATATCGCCATTGAAAGATGAGGAAATTGAGGCACAATGCATGCTCTTTGCTACTCCACTATAATCTGTATCAGGAGTTGGCAAACTTTTTCTGTAATGCCAAACAGTAAATATATTTGGCATTGCAGGCCACATACCATCTCTATCTCAAGTACTCAAGTCTGCCATTGTAGTGTAAAAGCAGAAATAGACAATATATAAATGAATGATCATGACCATGTTCCAATAAAACTTTGTTTACCACTAAATCGAATAAAGGCTGCAGGGCAGATTTGACCCTAGGGTCATAGTTTGTAGACCTCTGATATATGTTTCTGGAGTCACAGGGAACTCGCTCAGAGACATGTAGCATCAGAACACAAAACTGTTGCTTGTAGGTAATGGGATTTTTCACATTGTCAGGCAGTTTGATCTTGTGGGTCTGCATCACTGAGCCAGTTTGCTTTAGGTGTGCAATGTGTCCAAGGAACATAACTGCAATTTATGAGAGCCAACAAGACTCTTTGACTCCAAAAGGAGCCATTAAGAAGGGATCTCAGGGGCCGGCCTGGTGGGGAAAGCAGTTAAGTGCATGCGCTCCGCTGCGGCGGCCCGGGGTTCACCGGTTCAGATCCCGGGCGCACACTGACGCACTGCTTGGCAGGCCATGCTGTGGCGGCGTCCCATATAGAGTGGAGGAAGATGGACATGGTTGTTAGCCCAGGGCCAGTCTTCCTCAGCAAAAAGCAGGATTGGCAGATGTTAGCTCAGGGCCAATCTTCCTCACCAAAAAAAAAAAAAAAACGGATTTCAAACACAACCCACATCAGAATAGGGAAAGAAGTACAGGCCTGGCATCTTTAGACATGTTCTGAGACTCCTCCCCCCAAATTATAAAGGCAGAGCCCATCAGAATCACCCATCCTAAGAACAGTGTCATTTCAGAGGGTATTTGACTCAAAGGATGAGAGAGAAACATTCCTATATTGTTTGTAATTTAATTTTAGATATTTCAGCATAGACAGTGTGTTAATTAACTTTTTCCTACATCCTAGGTTCTGATAGTTACCATGTGAAGTGCTCTAATAAGGAATGCATACTCCAGAGGTGGTTAGTTAGCATCTGAAGGACCCTATCTCAGAGGCCCTCACTCCATAGGAAGCTACTGCAAACCTTCCAAATACAGGTATCTAAATCTGCACCAGAGGCTTGGTTAGTTAGCATGAGGATATGTGGTTTCTAGAAAGCGTTTACCTCAAGCCTTTCCTGAAAGAGACTGAACAGTCTGTTAAGACCAGCAGCTTTACATATTTGAAGTAGCACCCTAGATCTAGAACCCTGTTCTATTGGATCTATGTGCTGCCACTAAATGAGAAATTCTATCACCTGAGCCTACAAATATGGTAAGTGACTCTGCCTTCATAATATGGTGCCTTTGCCTCAGAGATTTTCTTTCATGTGAAGTGCTTTGTCTAAGTGCCCAGGAGCCCTAAGGGACAGAGAGTAGGAACTGCTTACAGAAATAGACTATGCAACTGTTTTTGTGACTGTTCGTTAATAAATGTTTGCACATGTACCAGAGTGTGATCTGAGACTGGCTTTTATTATAACATACCACCAGGTAGCAGGTTATAGGGGAGGAGATATGTAGCTCACATGCACCTTTAATTTTCTGAAGCTATTCATATCTACTAAGAAACACTGACAATTGTTTGACAGACAGATTGACTTATGTCAGGTTACACAGATACGTTCACTTGTTTAACCAGAGTATCTTTTGTGCAAATTGTTCTATTCAGTGCCATGATGGGTACCAAAGACATGGAAAACATGGACCCTATCCTCCAGGAAATCGGTTTGGTATTGTAGGGAAAAGAAAACGTAGTGAGTGTATTTTAATATTTTCTAAAGATTGCTATTTTCAGACTTTGCATTAGCTTTTAACTCAGTTTATAGAGCATTTATCAGCCACATTGATATACATGTATTTTCACCAATCTCGTTTTACAGCTGAGGAAACTGGAAAATGAAAAATTATAAATACAGCTCAACAAAAATCTTATATTTCCCTAAAGCCTTCAACTATTTATTAGTAAGAATGATTAAAGAGGTAAGTGGGAGGGCACACAGAGGATTGCAAGCAAGTTGTAGTTGAATGCAGAATAGAGAAGTAATTCAAAGAGCAAGATTCTTATCCAAATTGAGCTTGAAATCCCTACTACATAACCAATCACAAATAAAAACATGTTCAAAGGCATTGAGTCAATTCTCTCCAAAGAAAATCTATTCAAGTACAAAGTGCAAGCTGTAAACATTTGAGCTGCCACAATAAATCAGTCTCCCAAGATCTTTGCACGAGTGTGCACATCTGGTTTCCATGTGGCACATATTGAAACCAGAAACTGACTCCTGGATAATCATATTTGTAATTACGTTCCTGAAATCGAACAGCATAATTCAAGAGGGTTTTAATTCTGAGCCCAGTCTTGCATTTTAATCCAATCTTGTTTTATCTGAAAGGACCACCGCACTCAGCAATAATGGAGACATAGACGCAAAGACTTGAGATCACAAAAAAAGACGTCTAGTCTTTGTTTTCTTTTCTGTCATACTAGCCAGAATATAAGACATGTTAACATTAAGGAATATCCCCAGAATCCTCTGTCACTCCTTAAAACTTAGCTGGGAAAGATAGTGGCATTGAATACCCAGTGACAATAATGTTGTCATTCTCCAGATCCCTTGAAACAGTGAGGAAGATATAGTTGCCTGGCTTTGACACAGCCTTCCTATCTTAATGAAAATCAAAACTAAGCAGCTCTGCCAGGTGGCCATTATGCCCAGGAAGAGTCTCATGATAACCTACTCAGTCTCTTCCCAAGTCTCAAAAGAGAAAGTTAATTCTCCAGCTTCACACACATACAAAAATATTTCTAGCTATGGATCAGACTTTCAAGTCATATGATGACTTCTGGTGCACACAGTAAACAAAGTCACAGATTAGCATCTGGGAGTCAGGGTTCCCAGCTACTAGAATGCCAGTAGACCTCAAAGTCTTATTGGTACCTCTCAAGACCAGTGGTGCCATCACATCTCCCTCACTCGGGTTTTCAAGAATCCCTAGCAGTTGGAGAGCAACTGCAGCAGCATTTGCTCCCTGACCCCACTCGGATTGGAGTGAGCAGTCTCTCCATCTGTCCCCTCTTTGACTCCTGCATCCAAACTCCTAATGTATACTCCCTCTCCCTTCCTCTATCTCCACACCCCAACAAACACAAGCATACTCTCTTCTGATCTTATAGCTTCTGAGAAAAGTCATTCCTTCCTACAAAATTATTTGAACCCTAGAATACAATATAAAAAATATTACAGACACACACTTCTGTGGATCAACATAGAAAAATAAGTGTGTAACCATGGGCCCTCCAAGACCAGTTCAACTGACCCCATCTCTTATCAACAGAGTGATTAAGAATTGCCTTTCAGAAAATCTGCAAAGTCACATAGCTAGAGCATGTACAAAAGAAGAAATCTTGACCTGAAATGACCGAGGAACCAAGGATCCTCCTTCTCATGGAACCCAAGGACCAGGACACAACCAGAACTTGAAAGTCGGACACTTATCAGAAGCGAGTGGTCCCTCATTCAGGAAGATTGGTGTTAAATTTCCTTCCCCACCTCACCATAAATGTTTAGAATGCTGTCATAAATTTTAAAACCTTACCATAAGTGCTTGAAGCCCACCAATCAAAACCTGTCCCACCAGAATTTCTGAGTGCCAGCCTGTTCTCCCTTACCTCTTAAACTTCACCCCAAATCCTCAATCAGGGAGATAGATCTGAGGGCACATCCCAACCTGTTCTCCCTGCAAATCAGTCTTGTAGAATAAAGCTGATCTCTTTTCCCAAAGGCTGATGTCATAATTAATTGGCTAGTTTACACGCATCAGGCAAGTGAACCCCAATTTTGTGCAGTAACAAGTGCAATGACAGATTCAATACAATTCTAAAGATAATTGCCAGTTGAAATTCTTTAAATAATTTGAAATGAAACCCTTTGAATATGAATTTTATTTAGCAGTGAATGGTGAGTCTGGCCGTAGAGTGAGAGGACAGGGGCTAAATTATATTAAATGCACACCTATACCCTCTTACATCAACAATGTGGGGGATCAGAATTGGCCACCCCAAAATGTGTCTCTTTGCCTTGCCTTGATTATTTTTAAGAACAAAAGACTCTGAAAGAAAGTTTGACCTC
This sequence comes from Ceratotherium simum simum, assembly GCF_057802395.1. Classification (NCBI taxonomy): domain Eukaryota; kingdom Metazoa; phylum Chordata; class Mammalia; order Perissodactyla; family Rhinocerotidae; genus Ceratotherium; species Ceratotherium simum. The sequence goes on from NC_141940.1 coordinate 12,395,058, forward strand.
CCCCGCAACTGCCTGAAAGAAATTTAAGATAGCTCCATAGATAACTCTGAGTATCAGTAGACTGGGAGTGTCTTTGCTAAGCCCACTCTTATCAAAGTTCTGTTTACCAAACATTTGCTTTTCCATCTCCATTTAAATTGCCTTCCTCCCCTTTGAAGTCCCAACCCACTACCACCAACACCCTCCTTTGTCTCTAGCTGAAGATGCTATCTAAGATGCATTGCCATGTCTAAGATGCAACCTTGCCATTCGGGCTGAGTTACTCAGCTTTCCTGGGTCTCTCTCATGTATACATGTAATAAAGCTTTGTGTGATTTTCTCCTGTTATTCTGTCTCATGTCAATTTAATTTGTAGACCAACCAGAAGGACCTAGAGAATAGAGAATTTGTCTTCCTCCCCTACAATGATTAAATAGGCTGAGGGGAATGAATACAAAGTCATAAAAAATACAAGAATAAAAAATAAGGTGAACAAATATTGAACTGATAGCTTATTCAAGTAATAGATGGGAAGTTATGTGTTCAAATAACGGACTAAAAAGAAAAAAACAAAGTGATATATTAGAAAGACAGTTTTCTACATAATATTTTGGTCAAAATAAAAAAAGCCTCATATAAGAATTCTGTACTCACCAGCCGATGAATTACTATTTTTCACTCTGAAGTGGTCACACAGATTCTTTGTTTTGCAGATCGGCAGTATGGCGCAGTAGAATGCACATGGTCTTAGAATGAAGTTGTGGTTCACATAAAGCAGAAGTTTTCAACCTTGTTGCCTATTGGAATCACCTAGTAGGTTTTAAAACTCCAGATGCCTGGGCCCCACCCTCAGACAGTCTGATTCATTGGGAAGTGCCTCAGCATCTACGTACTTTTACTTTTTTAAACTCCCTGAGAGATTCTAATGGACACTCATATTTGAAAATCACTATCTCAGAGCAGTGTTCTTAAAGTGTGGTCCCTGTCCCAATAGCGTCAGAATCACCTGGGAACTTGCTAGAAATGTAAATTCTACAGCCCCACTCCAGTCTCATTAATTCAGAAACTCTAGGGGTGGGGCCCAGCAAACTTTTAGCAAACCCTCCAGGAAATTCTGATGCAGGCTAAAGTAGGAGAAGCACTGCCATGGAACAGTGATTCTCAAACTTCGGTTTGCATAAGAAAAACCTGGGGATCTTGTTAAAATGCAAATCTGATTCAGTAATTCTGAGGTGGAGTCTGAGATTCTGAGTTTCCAATATGCTCTCAGTTACTACCTGAAAATTTTGAGTAGCAAGGCTATATAGAGAGATTGTTCTCCAACTCTGATGTACACAAGAATGGGCAGGGTGCTTCATATATATGCAGATTTCCTGGTCCAAAAATTTTGGAGCTAGCATTTGGGAGGTGAGGCCTAGGAATGTGCATTTTAACAAGAAGCCAGGTGATTCTCATGCAGATATCCCCATACCAGACTTTGGAACATTGACCTAAATGCAAACTTTGAGACTTGACTTGGGGCAAATCACTTAGCTACCCGGTCCCCATTTCCCCATCTGCAGAATGAGCCTAATAATTCCCATCCTGACTACTTCATAGACTTGTTGCCAAGAGCAACAGAAATAACAAAGGTGAATTAGCCAAGTAATCCACACCAAAGATCAAAGACAAAACCAGAGTTTGGGACTCAGCTACCAGAGTTGTGAAAGTGGACGAGGAGACATGATGTGGGACTGGCAGTATCCAGTTCCTTGTGAAATGACCCCTCGAGGGTGAGAAGAGCACCCTCCTCAAACCCCCAAGAGTAGCATTCTTTGTGCCATAACCTGTGATCTAACCTACATCAAAAACTCAGAACCACTCAGAAGGCTGTGCCATCTTGATTGCACAGATGAAAGAAAAGACTCCTCTTAAAACACGCGGGCATGGGCACACACACACACACACACACACACACACACACACACACACACTGATGTGCTGTACTGGTTACTTTGGCGGTTACTTTGGTGGATACTATGGTGCTCCGCCCAGATCTCCTCTTAAAGAGTTCCTATACCCATCCCATAACTACTGGGAACATGAATTGCCGATTGCTCACAGTTGCATCACTCACTGCTAATCGCGCCCCCCCCCCCACCGCAGCACATCCACCAAAATAGTAAATCAAAAACAATGCCTTATCTCACATGAGAAATGGTAAGAGATTGGTGCCACCCTCAAAGACTTAAAGAATGCAGGAATGGTCATCTCCATCACACCCCCATTTAGTTCACCAGTCTGGCACCTACAAAAACCGGATGGATCATGATGAATGACAGTGGACTACCACAAACTTAGCCAAGTAGTAACCCTAAGTGTAGCTGCGGTGCCTATGATGCGTCGATGCTAGAGCAGACTAATGTTGATCTGGAATTTTTTCCCTTCTGAAATACTGATGATACCATGACTGACACAGAAACTATAATGCAGGCTACTACTTGGTTGAGCTTACCATAGTCTTCAGTCGTCCAGGATCTATGTGGTTTCTGCAGGGGCCAGATGGCCAAATTAAGTGGAGCTATGATAGGTACCATCACTCCTGCATCTTTTAGATCTTTAAGGGTGGTACTAATATGCGCTATCCCCTACCATGGAATGTAATATTGTTTTTGATTTACCACATTGGATAGGAGGAGGTCAGTTTCAGAGGCTTACATTTGGCCTTGGCTACTATAATATCTTTTACCCCATAGGCTAATAACCCAATATAGGGGGCTACTGCAACTCTAAGTATCTCAATACTAAGTATATCTTTGGGGACTGGAGAAATAACCATCAAGTGGATCTGTGAGCCCGTCAGACCCACTGTAAGCCAGACTTTGAACAGGACTCTATTTATTACCTGGCTCCATGTGCTCCCTCTCTAACAAGGGGGCCATGATGATGTTTTGGTCTCTGGGTGTCAATGTCAAATCAGAGCTTATGCCCAGTATTCTTTGAAGTATCTGGTTATTCCCCTTTTCCCAGTGTATAATCACCAGAACAAATGACCAGAGGTCCCTTTAGGGAAGAACTGGAGGAAACATCACAGTATATGCTTGCCATAGTGTTCCAGGCTTCTTCTTCCCAGGGACCTGGCCATCTCTTCAGTCAGTGGATTATGGATCTGAAATCCACTCAGGTTCAACAACTGTACAAGGTACCATGACTTTTCTTGAGGCAATATTCTCAGCCTCCTGTCATCAAGTCTCATTTTCTTTGATTATATGTATTAAGTAGAACCTTCAGTGCTTGCTCATCTATTTTATCCCTATGGATACCACGTTCTATTAATCATCTCCTTTTGGGGGATCAAGCCCCTTTGGCTGCAGCTCCAACTTGGCTGGTCATTACAATCATTGTGACTCCTTGGCTTCTAGCCATTAAGGCTCACATTTAGCCTCATTTGACCACTAGTCCTTCAGGGCTCCATCTTCCCTGTTACTATCAACAAGCTCCATAGCAACATCTCCCACCATCAGCCATAGCCTGCAGAGGAAAAGCACCACTGAACTCTGAATGATGCTGTTACTCCTCTCACCAGCATATTCCCGATGGCCTTGCCATGGAATATAACCCTCTGGTGGGTCTGGCCCCATTTTATCCACTCCTGTATTCCCACTTTCCTAAGCCTTTTAATCCTTTGTCCACTGTTTACCATGACATTTCATCACCATTCAGCATGGGCCATTGCTTTCTCCAAACTTCTAGGAGGTGTCCTAGCAGTAAGATTGCACCATTCCCTGGAGTTCTTTTTCTGTGTGTGTGAGGGAGATCAGCCCTGAGCTGACATCCAATGCTGATCCTCCTCTTTTTTTTTTTTTTGCCGAGGAAGATTGGCCCTGAGCTGTGCCCATCTGTGGGCATCTGTGCCCATCTTCCTCTACTTTATATGGGATGCTGCCACAGCATGGCGTGACAAGTGGTGCGTCAGTGCATGCCCAGGATCCGAACCCGTGAACCCTGGGCTGCCGAAGCAGAGCGTGTGCACTTAACTGCTTGCACCACCGGGCTGGCCCCGTTGGAGTTCTTGATAGGATGTTAAACCAGTATTCCGGGAGAGTGCTCCCAAGTCAGTAACTCTTCCTTATCTAGTCTTAAGATCCAATCTCCTTGGTCAAGCACCTTCAAAATCCAATCACACAGGTAGATATTCCTTCAGCTCCTACTGGTACATGTTGGTGGCTACTTTTCTTTTTTTTTTTAGGAAGATCAGCCCTGAGCTAACATCCATGCCGATCCTTCTCTTTTTGAGGAGGAAGACCAGCCCTGAGCTAACATCTATTGCCAATCCTCCTTCTTTTTTCCCCTTTTTCTCCCCAAAGCCCCAGTAGATAGTTGTGTGTCATAGCTGCACATCCTTCTAGTTGCTGTATGTGGGACACCGCCTCAGCATGGCTGGACAAGCAGTGCATCAGTGAGCACCCGGGATCCGAACCTGGGCAGCCAGTACCGGAGCATGCACACTTTACCGCTAAGCCAGGGGGGCGGCCCCCTGTTGGCTACTTCTTATAGCTCCTTTGAGGTATGGTATCATGCCTCTATTATCGTGATCAGTACATGTCCTGCTGGATTATGCTGTGTCATACCCCTGCTTATCTTTCTGGTAGCCAGAAGAGGAGATGTGGCAAATTCTGATGGGATCCCTATTGCTTTGTGTAGGAAAGGCCTTTCTGGTGTCTTCTGGCACAGATGTGGTTGGGGGAGAAAGTGCTAACTCTTACTAGAGAATGGCAGGTTACTTCTGCAATCTGTGAGGGTTCGGTGGAGTCTGGGGATTCAAAATATTTAGGGCATGCAGCCATATGTCCCCACTTCATGTGTCAGGGTCCCAGATTTTCCTAACTAGGTCCCTGGCCTTGGCATAACATCTACCTAGACTGAGCATTCAATCATCTTTGAAGCTCAGTGACTCTAACTCAGTGGTTCGTAAAGGGCTGGAGAGGGCAATCTTGCCCTCCAGGGGATATTTAGCAATCTCCAGAGTTAATTTTTATTGTCATGATGGGTGGGGGTTCTTCTGGTATCTAGTGGGTAGACACTAGGATGCCACTAATATCCTACAATGTACAGGACAACAATAAAGAACGATTAAGCCCAAAATGTCAGTAGTGCCAAGGAGAAACCCTGCCACTATTAAGTCCTCAGTTTGGTCTTCAGCTTCTTCTTGTCTCCCATTGCAGGATATAAAGGCCTCTTTGTAAGCTACCAAAGAGATCCTCTGGCCTTCATACTTAGTTTCCCACTATTTGCTGACTACCTTTATCTTTTCATTATCCCTCTCTAGGGCACCAGTGCATCTTAACAGCAAATTTCATTGTGCTTGTATGCATTTTTGCTTCAAACATTTTATATTCCTGGAACATTGCACCTGCCAAGGCATTTCACCACACTAGAAAATTCTCCCAAGTCACCACTGGTGAGTTTTAGCAATTAGTCCTCCATCTAGTGCCGGGGATTATCCTCCAACACATTTGAAGGAAGTAAATTATATTAAAAATTTAAAAGTTACTACCTTAGAGACAGGCACCTCCACACCCTAAGGATTCCTGGTATAAGGGGGAACGTTTATCGATCCTGACTGACTCTATTCATAGAAGACTCGCCCTAAACTGTTCGGGGAAAATTGAGAACAAGAGAGTGCTCCAGAGGGATAAGTTTGGGAGGGTCAGGGTGGAGGGGGTCCAGATGGGGACGCGTGTGTGTAACCTGATAATTGCTTCGCGCCATAGCAATTCGCGCCATAAAATGTAACTGTTTAAATGTTTTAAATTAGCCAATCATGTAAGACCGCGCCAACCTTTTCCCGCTTTATGCTTCCGAATCCTATAAAAGAGCTTGCCCCTTAAGGTTCGGGGTCGACCCCTCTGTCTCCTGCGAGAGATACGTGTCGACCCGGAGCTCCGCTTAATAAAACCTCGTGCATTTGCATCAAGCTCGGTCTCCTGTGTCTGTGGGTCCGCGCCTTCCCGAGAATGGAGTTGGATTTCCTTTTTGGAATCCTACATTTGGGGGCTCGTCCGGGATCTGCGTGGTCACCCCAGACTCGAAGACCCTTGGAGGTAAGCCTGAGTGACTGGGTGTGCGAGTGTGTGCGGCGCCCCAAGCATTGCTTTGGTCTCGGTATCTGGGCAGCCGCCGCTGGGCCGAGAGGGCCCAGCGGCTGCAGTGGCAGACGTGCTGGGAACTGCAGGCTGCAACCCTGGGGACGCCCCAAGGGACAAGGGAGTCAGGAAAGCCTGACTACCCCTTTCAGGTAGAAAAGAAACGGCACTCTTTTTCCCAGGGAGGACACGAAAACCCCTCCCGTCTGAAACCGCCTTCGGTTGGCTTGTACAGACACCAACCGGGCAAAGTTGTTTTTGTCTTGCTGTGTTTTTGATGTTCATTGTTCTGTTTTTGTTCGTTACGTGGACCTCATTTGACGGGATGGGACAGATTATGACGACCCCCCTCTCTTTGACCTTAGACCACTGGACTGAAGTGAGAGCGAGAGCGCACGATTTGTCGGTAGAAATAAAAAAAGGGCGTTGGCAGACTTTTTGCACCTCTGAGTGGCCCTCCCTCAATGTGGGTTGGCCCCCTGAGGGGACGTTTAATCTAACTGTTATCCTCGCGGTGAGGGCTATTGTTTTCCAGGAGAAACCGGGGTCCCATCCTGACCAACGACCATATATTACAGTGTGGCAGGATCTGGTGCAGAACCCACTCCCGTGGGTTAAGCCATGGGTAAAAGCAGAAAAACTAAGCCCCCGAGTCCTGGCGCTGCAGGATGCGGAGACACGGCAAAAATCGAAATCAACTCGAACAGCGGAGTCGGAGACCCCTTCGGCCCCCCCCGGGGTCTACCCTGAGATTGAGCCTCCTCCCGAATGGCCCCCTTTCTCGCCTCCCCCTTACCCCTCCCCCGCTCCAGGATCGCAATCAGGGCGGAGGGCGACTGGCTCGGGTCCCTCCGCTGGAACCCGAAGCCGCCATGAGCCACTCCGGACGGGCCTGATACCACGGTGGCGCTCCGCTAAGAGAGTATGGAGCTCCTGCGGGCCCAACCAGCTGTCACCCCTCCAGTACTGGCCTTTCTCTTCCTCAGACCTGTATAACTGGAAAAATAACCATCCCCCTTTTCAGAAAACCCGCTGGATTAACCGCCTGATAGAGTCCCTAATGTTTTCCCATCAGCCCACTTGGGATGACTGTCAACAGCTCTTACAGGCACTCTTCACCACGGAGGAGAGAGAAAGAATCACACAGGAAGCAAGAAAGAATATCCGAGGCACCAACGGGCAGCCCGCAGCGATAGCTGAGGCGGAAGAAGGGTTTCCGCACAACCGACCCAACTGGGACTATAACACGGCTGAAGGTAGGGTCGCTGTCCGCTTACGCCCGGGCTCTAGTGGCGGGTCTCCGGGAGCCGCAAGGCGCCCACCAATTTGGCTAAGGTAAGAGAGATTCAGCAAGGACCCACTGAACCCCCTCCGTTTTCTAGAACGATTGATGGAGGCTTACACGCAGGTACACGCCTTTGATCCGTCCTCGGAAGGGCAGAAGGCCTCTGTCATTATGGCCTTTATTGGACAGTCAGCCCCAGATATAAAGAGGAGATTACAAAGGCTAGAGGGGCTGCAAGACTACGACCTGCGGGACGTAATAAAGGAGGCTGAAAAGGTGTATCATAAAAGGGAGAGTGAAGAGGAAAAGCGAGAGAGAGAGAGAAGGGAGGCTGAGGAGAGGGAAGACAGGAGAGACAGGAGACGAGAAAAAAAACTAACTAAAATACTGGCCGCAGTGATAAAAGCGACAGGGCCAGATCACAGACAGTCAGGGAACCTGGGCAACGCCCCACGACCAGGCTCACGCAGACGGCAACCCTTGGACAAGGACCAATGTGCCTATTGTAAGGAGAGAGGACACTGGGCAAGGGAATGCCCCAAGAAAAGGGCCACACCCAAGGTGTTGTCTTTAGGAGAGGACGAAGAATAGCGGGGACGGGGCTCGGCCCCCCTCCCCGAGCCTAGGGTAACCCTAACTGTTGAGGGGACCCCTATGAGTTTTCTGATTGATACTGGGGCTGAATATTCAGTACTGAAGCAACCTTTGGGGAAATTAAAAACTAAAAAGACTCTGGTTGTTGGAGCCACTGGGCAGAAACAATACTCATGGACTACTTCCCGGACAGTGGACTTGGGGAAAGGAAGGGTGTCCCATTCCTTCCTAGTGATTCCTGAATGCCCGAGCCCGTTGCTAGGTCGAGACCTTTTAACCAAACTGAAAGCTCAAATAGATTTTGCTCAACCTCGGCCTACAGTATCCTGGTCCGCACCTACCACCATGATATTGGCCCTGGAGCTAGAGGAAGAATATCGGCTCCATCAGCAGCCTAAGCCTAGAGCTCGGCTCAATACCGATAAGTGGCTGATCGAATTTCCAACGGCATGGGCTGAAACCGGGGACTAGGGACGGCTACGAGAATTCCCCAGTCGTGATAGATCTTAAGGCCGGAGCCCTCCCGATAAGGGTGCGTCAATACCCAATAAGCAAAGAGGCCAGAGAAGGAATCCGCCCCATATCCAGAGGCTGCTCCAACAAGGAATCCTGGTTCCTTGCCAGTCTCCTTGGAACACCCTCCTGCCTGTAAAAAGCCTGGAACTAATGATTATAGGCCGGTCCAGGATTTGAGAGAAGTAAATAAGAGAGTGCAGGATTTACACCCTACCGTGCCAAACCCATATAACCTACTCAGCTCCCTCCCCCCATCACGAAAATGGTACACTGTCTTGGACCTGAAAGATGCATTCTTCTGTCTACGGCTTCACCCAAAAAGCCAATTACTTTTTGCTTTCGAGTGGCGCGACCCTGATATGGGGATCGTTGGAAAACTGACTTGGACGAGACTACCTCAAGGTTTTAAAAACTCCCCTACCCTGTTTGATGAAGCCCTCCACAGGGACTTGACAGATTATAGGGTTAAAAAACCTCAAGTGACTCTTTTACAGTATGTAGATGATCTACTGTTGGCGGCGGAAACCCCGGGAGACTGTGAAGAAGGGACCAAGCGCCTCCTGGCCGAGTTGGGTGAGTTGGGATACCGGGCGTCGAAAAAGGCACAGTTGTGCCAGGAAAAAGTAGTCTACTTAGGCTACACTCTAAAGGACGGCCAAAGGTGGTTAACCGACGCACGGAAAAAGACTGTGACCCAGATTCCGGCCCCAACCTCCGCTCGCCAGGTAAGGGAATTCCTGGGGACAGCCGGCTTCTGCCGATTGTGGATCCCTGGGTTTGCTACCCTGGCTGCTCCACTGTACCCATTGACTAAGGAAAGTGGGAACTTTGTCTGGACTCTAGAGCACCAGAAGGCTTTTGAGACTCTAAAACGGGCATTATTAGAGGCACCCGCGTTGGCCCTACCCGATTTGACCAAGCCCTTCACCTTGTATGTAGATGAAAAAAAGGGAATCGCCCGGGGAGTCCTAACTCAAGCCCTTGGGCCCTGGAAGCGCCCAGTCGCATATCTATCAAAAAAACTGGATCCGGTAGCCAGTGGATGGCCCTCCTGCTTAAGGGCAATCGCCGCCACTGCCCAGCTGGTAAAAGATGCAGATAAGTTAACTCTGGGCCAACAGATAACCGTAGTAGCCCCCCATGCCTTAGAAAGCATTATCAGACAGCCTCCAGATCGATGGATGACTAACGCCCGGATGACTCACTACCAAAGTCTGCTCCTAACTGAGAGAATTACCTTCGCCCCACCGGCCATCTTAAACCCGGCCACACTACTGCCCGAAGCAGATGATGAAATACCTGTTCACCAATGCGGCGACATCTTGGCATCAGAAACGGGGACCCGACCCGATCTGCCGGATGAGCCATGGGCTGGGGCCCCTAATTGGTACACCGACGGCAGCAGCTTTATGGCAGAAGGTAAGAGGATGGCTGGGGCTGCTGTGGTAGACGGGAAAAAGACTCTGTGGGCAAGCAGCTTGCCGGAAGGGACTTCTGCACAAAAGGCTGAGCTTATCGCCCTGACACAGGCGTTAAGGTTAGCTGAAAATAAGACTGTGAATATATACACGGACAGCAGGTATGCCTTTGCTACTGCCCATGTTCATGGGGCTATTTATAAACAAAGAGGGCTGCTTACCTCGGCCGGAAAAGATATCAAAAATAAAAAAGATTCTGGGCCTCCTAGAGGCTATACATTTGCCTAAAAAGGTGGCAATCATCCATTGCCCAGGTCATCAGAAAGGCACCGACCCCATAGCTCAAGGGAACCGCTTAGCAGATTTGGAAGACAAGCGGCGGCACTAGGACCTATGGTCCTGACTCTCCAGGGAGCTAAGGTCAACAAAACTGTCTCCGGTGGGGAACTAACTAAAGAAGAGAAAGTCCTTTCCGTTGCAGAAGGGCGAGAATATCTATCACATCTACACCGGCTAACCCACTTGAGCCCTCAGAAACTAATTAAAATTATTGAGGCCTCCCTGTACCAGGTACCAGATTTGAGAAAGGCGGCTGAGGAAATTTATAAGGATTGTAGAGCTTGCGCTCTCACAAATGCTGCAGTTACCAAATACCGCACTGGACATAGACTCCGGGGAGATAGGCCCGGAACCTTTTGGGAGATAGACTTTACTGAAATCAAACCGGCCCGGTATGGAAATAAATATCTTCTAGTATTTGTAGATACCTTCTCGGGATGGGTAGAGGCTTTCCCCACCCGAAAAGAGACTGCCTCTGTAGTAGCCAAGAAGATATTGGAAGAAATCCTCCCGAGATTCGGGATCCCAAAGGTAATTGGATCTGACAACGGTCCTGCATTCGTTGCCCAGGTAAGTCAGGGACTGGCCAGTCAACTGGGGATCAATTGGAAATTACATTGTGCTTATAGACCCCAGAGCTCAGGCCAGGTAGAAAGGATGAATAGAACAATTAAAGAGACCCTAACTAAATTGTCCATAGAGACCGGCGATAGTGACTGGACAGCCCTCCTGCCCTTTGCCCTGTTCCGCGCCCGAACACCCCACAGGACCCTTAAAACTTACACCCTTTGAAATCCTCTATGGAACCCCTCCCCCTTTGGCACAAATAGGGATACATGACCCTGACATTATACCTTCTATACCTTTGTCAGCCCGCTTGAAAGCACTCGAGGCCGTCAGGCGCGACATCTGGAACCAGCTAAAAGAGGCCTACCAGCCTGGTGATCTGCTCATCCCGCACCAATTCCAGGTTGGGGACTCTGTCCTTGTGAGACGACATCGGACGGGGTCATTAGAGCCACGTTGGAAGGGGCCCTACGTGGTGCTCCTCACTACGCCCACAGCAGTCAAGGTGGACGGTATAACCTCTTGGGTTCACGCCACACACGTAAAGAAGGCACCCCAGAATGCAGCAGATCTCTGGAAGGTGGAAAAGACTGATAACCCTCTTAAGCTGCGTTTGCGTCATGGGAACGGCGAGCAGGTCGCCCAATCCTAATCCCCACGCTCCTCAACTGCTCACGTGGCAAGTCGTCTCCCAGGTAGGAGATATAACCTGGTCAATCCAAAAAACTGCTTCCCCTTGGACATGGTGGCCAGACTTACACCCTGACCTTTGTAAACTGGCTATAGGAACCCCCGACTGGGATTTCATGGGTCGACGAAGGGGGGCAAAACAAGCCGGAGGATGCCACTCCCCCCATCGCAAGGGTAAACTAAAGGCATACCCCTTTTACATGTGCCCCGGTCACCACAGACCTCGTTCAATTGACTCCTGGTGCGGGGGCAAAGAAGACTTCTACTGTAAAAACTGGGGATGTGAAACCAGTGGGACTACTTATTGGGAACCCTCCTCTTCTTGGGATTTAATCAGGGTTAGAGAAAATTATAGCCACCAGATGAGTCGGGGCTCAGAATGCAATACCTGGTGCCACCCCTTAACCATTCAGTTCACAGGGAAGGGAAAAACAATTAAAACCTGGATCGGGAATGGTCATTCATGGGGAATAAGATTGTACAAAGAACGGTACGATGATGGCCTGACCTTCTCTATTAGATTAAAAATAGAACCCCCCGCCAGCAGACCAATAGGGCCAAACGGGATCCTAGCCGATCAGAGGCCCCCTCTGTCCCAAAAATCCCCCGCCAGCAGACCGATAGGGTTAAATAGCCCCAAACCCCCCCAGGTAAAATCCATAACCCTAAATGAGGCCGTAGATATGGTCACCAGATCTGCTCTGCGACCACCATCTACGCCACCTCCGGCAGTACCTGCTGAGCAAAGATGGCACAGACTGTTTAACTTAGTATGGGGAGCTTACTACGCCTTGAATGATTCCAACCCTGAAATGACTGAATCATGCTGGCTATGCCTAGCGGTCAGCCCCCCTTATTATGAAGGAATTGCCACCATGGGGGTCTATAATAACACCCCAGACCACACGACTTGTCTTTGGGGCAAAGAAGGGCGGCTAACCCTAACGGATGTGTCGGGGACCGGTTCAGGACTATGCTTAGGAAAAATTCCCCCAGGCTACCAGGCTCTATGTAATAAGATTGAAGTCAGCCTTCCGACTACTCCTGGTCATTTTTTGGTACCAGGACCCAATAGGTGGTGGGCCTGCACCACGGGCCTAACCCCCTGCATCTCAACTAGCGTATTCAATTCGTCACAAGATTTTTGCGTGCTTGTGCAGTTGGTGCCTAGAATTTATTATCATACTGCCAATAGTTTCGAGGATGAATTTGACCAGAGATCCAGATTATGGAAAAGAGAACCAGTATCCCTCACCCTGGCTGTACTCCTGGGACTGGGAGTTGCCGCGGGCGTAGGGACTGGCACTACGGCCTTAGTCACAGGAGAAAGGGGATTAACTGCCTTGAGCAATGCTATAGATGAAGACCTCAGGACTTTAGAACAGTCCATCTCTAAATTAGAGGAGTCCCTCACCTCCCTGTCTGAAGTAGTGCTCCAGAATAGAAGAGGATTAGATCTGCTGTTTTTAAGAGAGGGAGGACTTTGTGCGGCCCTTAAAGAAGACTGCTGTTTCTATGCAGATCACACAGGGGTAGTCCGAGATTCAATGCAAAGATTAAAGAAAAGATTAGACATGAGGCAGCGAAGCAGGGAGGCGCAACAGAGCTGGTTTGAATCCTGGTTCACTAAGTTCCCCTGGATGACGACCTTACTATCCTCCCTAGCAGGACCCTTGCTGATTCTTTGTCTACTCTTAGTTTTCGGACCGTGTGTTTTCAATAGAATTACTGCTTTCATAAGAAAAAGGGTCAATGCAGTGCATGCTATGATGCTCCAACGCCATTACCAAGCTCTCCCACGCAATGAGCCACTGATAGTAGACACCGAAAACTAAGTTCTAAGATTAGAACTAGGGACAAAAGAAGAAGTGGGGAATGAAGGAAGTAAATTATATTAAAAATTTAAAAGTTACTACCTTAGAGACAGGCACCTCCACACCCTAAGGATTCCTGGTATAAGGGGGAACGTTTATCGATCCTGACTGACTCTATTCATAGAAGACTCGCCCTAAACTGTTCGGGGAAAATTGAGAACAAGAGAGTGCTCCAGAGGGATAAGTTTGGGAGGGTCGGGGTGGAGGGGGTCCAGATGGGGACGCGTGTGTGTAACCTGATAATTGCTTCGCGCCATAGCAATTCGCGCCATAAAATGTAACTGTTTAAATGTTTTAAATTAGCCAATCATGTAAGACCGTGCCAACCTTTTCCCGCTTTATGCTTCCGAATCCTATAAAAGAGCTTGCCCCTTAAGGTTCGGGGTCGACCCCTCTGTCTCCTGCGAGAGATACGTGTCGACCCGGAGCTCCGCTTAATAAAACCTCGTGCATTTGCATCAAGCTCGGTCTCCTGTGTCTGTGGGTCCGCGCCTTCCCGAGACTGGAGTTGGATTTCCTTTTTGGAATCCTACACATTCCAGGATGGTGTCCTCACTGCCAGCCACACATTGAGTGATTCAGTCCTCCAACCACATCTCACTGCCTGCTTTCTTAGACCACTTCTCTTACTGCTGTGTCGGTTGGGTCCTCCAGGAAGCTGATACTAAGATAAAGTTAGGAGTACAAAGATGTGTTGGTGAGGAATACGTTCCTTGTGAAAGGAAGAGGGAGGAAGCAGGATTGGGTAGGGGTAAGCCTCAGACCATGATCTGACACAATGCTGCCAGCACAACAGGTTGCTCTAGAGCAGAGTTTGACTTTTAGAAGATTCCCACTTTGGGCAGAAATGGCTCAGCTCTTATACCACAGTCTTATTCTGTCATTGGCTGAGGTCATTCTAGAAGCACATGATTTCTGCACAAAAGCCAAAGGAGACTTGAAGGAGCTAACAGCTAGAAACTGCTGGCTTATCACATTCCTCACATCTGGGCAATGTGTCCTTTCTTGAAGCAGGATCTGAGTGGTGGATCTCTGTGTCTCTTAACAGAGTAACCAGGGGCTCAAGAATGAGAATCTACATCATCCCACCAGGCAAGCTACTTAAGGCAACAAAGGTATTAGCTGAGGGTGAGAGGAATCTAGAATATATGCTTGAGGAGAAGGATTATATATATCATTTGTAGTCTCAAGATCAAATGCAGCAGCAGGGCTATTTGTCCTTCAAATCCTTCTCTTATAAGGTTCCCCAGGAAATAAAATTAATAAGACCAACCAGATTCCTGGACAAACTATTCCAGTTGGGGCAAACTTACTATAAGAAACAAGCAGTTCTGAACAGTGTGTTACCGCACCAGGTCCGTTTTTGCCCGCTGCCCAGAAAACCAATCACCGAGATGCCGAGATTGCAGAGAGAGAGAGGGTTTAATCACAAGGCAGCCAAGTGAGGAAAACAGGAGAACAAGTCTCAAATCTGCCTCCCCGAAAATAGGGTCTCAGGGGTATTTATGGAGAAGGGACAAGGTGGTCTGAAATGATTGGAGGTGAGGAAAGATGAGGTAATTGATGATCTGTGCAAGCGTAGTCAGCCTTCATGCCTCTTCGTAGGACACATGTTCACAGAATGTCAGCATTAGCATGCCCTGAGGGTGGAGTTCCAACCTCTTGCCGTCAAAAGGGCCCAGTTGATCGGTTGGTGGTCTCAATCTGGCCTGAAGCGGACAAGGGGTTCAGTTCCTGAAAAAATAGCCCAAACACCCATTACCATGGTGACCTCGGCTCCAGGGGGATGTTATCTGTAGGAACTTAGTGGGAGTCAGATAGCATATTACCTAAACAGCACAGTTAACAATGGGTAAGTTTATCATGCAGATTTAAGTCCTCATCTTCTGTTCTGATAAGTTTCTAGGTAAGGCCATCCCCCTCTTCTTCCTGGTACAGGGAAGAAGATACCTTTACAGATGGAGATTTTCTTCACAAATGTAAATGTCTCTTAAAGGGTAACTAGAACTAAGAATGGGCTTAGCAGACCCACCCAGGTACCTGGAGGTTGTCTATGGTAATGGCCTTTTCTGGGGGCAGGCCTCCCATCCCAAACTCCTTTAGTCAGTTAGTGGGGGTGGGGGTCAAAATGTTCAGGCAGAGACGTATTTTGAGTTGGCAAATTCTAATCCCCCATAGTTACTAGCTGCTTAATCATCAATGGCCATTCGCCGGTTTCAAGTGTAGAGAGTGGATGGGGTTCTGCACCATCTATATGTTCTTGGCTGATACACTCTAAGGGGGGAAGAGGGTGGATTTGTCAGCTGCTAATGGCTGCAGCTGAGTTCCTCACTGAACATTCTTCTTGACTGAAAGGAATTGGCTCAATCAATGCTCATATTCCCTCCCAGGGGTTGTCCCATGGCTAATGACTAGCTGAGACAGAGATACAAAGCTCCAGCCCACTTACCTCAATTTGAGACAACTCTGAAAGCTCATCTCTGCCCCAAAGTTTCCCATAAGGTTGCCTGAAGTCTCATTTGTAACCTTATAATATGTCAGCTTCTCCCTTTGCTCAACCCTGCCTTCCTCACTTCCTTGCTGGTAAATCTCCCAAGAGCACTCCACAATAAACCTGCACCCAACTCTCCATCTCAGATTGTTTCCAGGGAACACAATCTATAACATTTACTTATTCGGATGTCAGCAGCTGTACTTAATTTATTCTAATAAATAAACTATTCTTCCTATATAAAATTCACATGCAATCAAAATAATGCTAAGCCTATTTTCTCTATTCTAGGGTCAAAGTGCTATTTTAATATGAAGATACCAAGTATGATATAAAGTATATCCATACAGCCTTGCTATGGTCTGAATGTCTGTGTCCCCCCAAAATTCCTATGTTGAAATCCTAATGTCCAATGTGATGGTTTTAGGAAGTGAAGGTCATGAGGGTAGAGCCCTTCTAAAAGGGATTAGTGTTCTTTTAAAAGAGACCCCACAGAACTCCTTAGCCCCTTCCACCATGTGAGGACACAGTGAGAAGTTTCAGTCTACCACCAGGAAAAGGGCCTTCATCAGAATCCAACCATGCTGGTACCCTGATCTTGGACTTCCAGACTCCAGAACTGTGAGTAATAAATTTCTGTTGTTTATAAGCCACCTAGCCTGTGATATTTTGTTATTTTAGCAGCCCAAATGGACTAAGACAAGATTTAAGTGTGATTTTTTTAATCTATCCTTTCTTTGAGAGGGCAATTTTAATCCTAGGGAATCTTTTATTTTTCTACTGTAAAAATATTATGTGTCAGTTGGCACGTTTTAACCAGAGATGGGAAGTTCTGTGAATGGCTGAGAAAATTCATCTAGGCAGAACATGTGCTGCTAAACAATTACTATTTCTTATTTTTTATCTCATCTTTGGAGTGTGCTGTGATTATGGGTATAAGTACCATGAAGCAGTATATTCATCTGTTTTTATTTAGGGATGGGGGATTGGAGAGTGGGAGTTGACCAGAACAACAAAGGAGGACTAGGGAACTTCATCAATAATGATACAATAACAAGGGGGAAGAAAAACTCTGCTACTGCATGGTTTTTGTGTTGTCTATAATTTACATTAAAATATTTCAGCATAGACAGTGTGACATACATGTGTGACTTTGTTTTAATCTATATCCTTAGAAGGAATTAACTATTATTTGAAGTGCCCTAATCAAGAATGCACACTATCTGTAGTTGGCTTTGACAGGCCCTAATCAGGATCAACTATCATTTTCGGAATTTAAACAAGAGGCTTGGTTCATTAGCTTAATGGGCATTAGAAATAAGTTTTTGTGGTTAATTTAGTGATGTTCAATATATGTAAATTGGCTGGAAATATTGTAATCGCACCTCCGTTCTTGCATTAACTGGGTGTAATTACTGGTAAGCACAGCATTCTAGTACCCTTCAAAATTGTGCTCTATGCCTAGGATTCTTTTCTCTCCTATATCCCACCCCTTAATGGAGAAACCTTGTCACCAGATCCAACTAGAAGATTAATGGAATCCTACCACTGGATTACAACAACTGCCTGGAGTGAACCATTTATGCAAGGTTCTTGTCAAAATGCCTGAAGGACAGAGAGCTGGGACTTCACAAAGAATGGATGCATGCTTGCTAATAAATGTCTGTTCATTGGTTGAATTTGGTATGCAACTTATTACTTATTTTCATTGTAATATAGAACCAGGAAGGAACTTACAAGTTTGCCCTACCCAATCATTGGAAGCTACTGATGAACTCTGAGAATTAAGAATGGCCAAATTTGTTTAATTCTACCATAAATTCCACTTCCAACATGGAGGAGTAAACATGTAACAAACTGCCCCTCCCGAAGATAATAACTGTAAACTTCGGGGGAAAAAAAAAGATACTTCAAAGATATCCATACCTTGTACACATTGTATACAAGGAAACAAAAATTTAAATAACTGCTGACTTTTTTCAGAAAGCATGTAGTCCAGGAGACTACATTTTTACAGGAGAACAGCATCTTTAATTTGCCGGAAAAAAATTGAAAAACTGTCAACTCAAAATTCTATATCCAACAAAATATCTTTCAAATGTGAGAGCAAAGTAACAACACTTTCAAATAAAGGAACACTGAGAGAATTTGTTGCCACCTACCTCCACTAGAAGAAGTGCTAAAGCATTAACATTAACAAAAAAAGCAATTTCTTTGTGCTGAAGGAAAATTATAATAGAGGGAAACTCAGATCTTCAGGAATGAAAGAAGAAAAAAGGAAATGGTAAATATCTGGAAAAAATGCTGTTTTTCTTTTAATTTCTTTAAAATACATAACATTGTTAAAGTAAAAATTATAACATTATCATGTGGGGATCATAATGTATATAGATGTAATATATATGACAACTATAACATAAAGGTAGGTGAAAGGAGATAAACGGATCTATATAGTTGCAGGGTTTCTACATTTTACATGAAGTAGTACTCACTCCAAGTAGACTGTGACAGTTAAGAATGTGTATTTTAATTACTAGAGGAACCACTAAAAAATTTAAAGAGATATAATGAAAAAGCCAATAGATAAATTAAAGTGGAATTCAAAATACATTTAAATAATCCAAAAGAAAAGGGAGAACAGAGGAATAAAAACCAGAAAACAAATAATAAACAAACAAATAACAAAATGGCAGATGTAAATACAACCATATCAATAATTACATTAAATGTTGATAGACTAACCATTCCAATTAAAAGGCCAAGATTATCAGAATGAATGGAAAAATCAAGACCTGGTTATACGCTATTCACAAGAGACACATGTTAAATATAAAGACAAAGACAGGTTGAAAATAAGTGGATGGAATAAGGTACACCATGCAAACAGTAAGGTTAAGAAGAAATGAGAGGCTATATTAATATCAGATAAAATAGACTTTAAGAAAAAACGTATTAACAAAGCCAAAGAAGGACATTTTCTTTTGCTAAAAGAAATGAGGAAGACATAGCAATCACAAATGCTTCTATATTTGGTAACAGCATCTCACAATACATGAAAACTAAAGCGATAAAACTAAAGGGAGAGAGAGATAATTCCCAGTTATAGTAGTAGGAGATGTTAACAATCCTTTCTCATCAAATGATAGAACAACTGGGCAAAAATTCATTAAAAGTATAGTTGATCTAAAGCTATAAACCTCCTCAATCTACTTATAGAACCAAATACACAATTGTTATAGAATATACTTTCTTTTACAAAAGATGTATATTTAGCAAAATAGAACCTGTGATGAGCTATAAAATGTCTCAAATAAATTCAAAATGATTTAAATCACACAGATTATATTATCTGAATAATCAAGTTATAAATCAATAATAATATATCAAGGATAATTTGGAAATTAAATAACATTTCTAAATAATCTGTAAGTCAAAAAAATCAAAAAACAAATTAGGAGCCATTTGAAAATTAATGACAATGCAACATAAATATTTGTGTGATGCACCTAAAGAAGTACTCTGTTTTAGCTTTAAATAGTTATATGAGAAAAGAAGAAACGCTTAAATATCAATGAATTAAGGTTCTCATCATGAATCGAGAAAAAGAAGAGTGAAGTAAACCCAAATAGATAGAAGGAAAGGAAAATAAAGATTAGAGCAGAAATCAACAAATTAGAAAAAAGGCAAATGCTACAGAAAATGAACAAAACCAAAACCTAGTTCTTTGAAGAAATAAAGAAAATTGATAGATTCCTTACCAAGGAAAAAAAGGAATACAAAAAAATTAGGAATGAGAGGAGCCATCAGTACAGATTATACTGACAATAAGAAGATTAATGATTTTTAACAACTTTATGCCAATGGCATGCAATAGACAAATTTCTTGAAAAATTTAACATCCTAATATCTTAATATTATATTTTAATATCTATTAAATAAATTTATTTTTTATCAAAAATCCTCCCACCAGGACACCTCAGGCACATATGGTTTCACTGGTGAATTCTGACAAATTTCCAGCAAAGAAGTAACAGTCTTATATAAAGTTCTTCAGAAAACAGAGAAAAGAGAAACACTCCTTGACATATTTTATGAGGTCCACATAACCCTTATATCAACACCTAACAAAGACATTACAAAAAAAAAGGAAAATTACAAACCAATGTCCCTTATGAGTATAGAGACAAAAATTTTTAACAAAATAATGGCAGATTTAACTCTGCAATATATAAAAAAGCTAATGCATAATGACCAGTTAGTATTTATCCCAGTAACGCAAAATTGGTTTAACATTTGAAAATCAGTTAATATAATTTACCGTATTAACAGCCTAAAAACACTAGCAGAGCCACAGCAATAATTTGGGCCCAACACTCTCCAGTGCTTTCTGCCATATTACAGAAACTGCTCAAAAAGTTTTGACTTGCCAGGCACAGATACCAAAAAGTCATAAGCCAGAACAAATGGCTAACACTGCATTCTACTGATAAGTGTCATTAGCAGTCATTTTTATTGTGCAACTTAGAACTTAGAAACAAATGGCCTTGAGAATAGCCTTTAGGAGCCTGGAACATATCCTGTTCATAAGTAGAATAGCTGTTGTATGTTCTATGTGATAGATAATTATAGTTCTTATTCCAGTGTGTTCAACTCCCAAGAGCCATGAGGCTAATTAAACCCATAACTCATGCACATATCAATGACACAGCCAAGTATTCATAATGTAAATCTTGAAAAGCAATTTTTAAAATAAGAAAATTAGTTAC
The DNA here is from genome assembly GCF_057802395.1 of Ceratotherium simum simum. Taxonomy (NCBI): domain Eukaryota; kingdom Metazoa; phylum Chordata; class Mammalia; order Perissodactyla; family Rhinocerotidae; genus Ceratotherium; species Ceratotherium simum. Next base: position 12,415,702 of record NC_141940.1, read on the forward strand.
TAAGGAAGTATAAGTAATTAACTGCAAGAATTCACCATTAAAATACATTGTTTTTCAGGCCAGCCCCCTGGCTTGGCGGTTAAGGGCACGCTCTCCACTACTGGCAGCCCGGGTTCGGATCCGGGGCGCACACCAACGCACCACTTCTCCGGCCATGCTGAGGCCGCGTCCCACATACAGCAACTAGAAGGATGTGCAGCTATGACATACAATTATCTACTGGGGCTCTGGGCAAAAAAAAGGAGGAGGATTGACAATAGATGTTAGCTCAGAGCCGGTCTTCCTCAGCAAAAAAAGGAGGATTAGCATGGATGTTAGCTCAGGGCTGATCTTCCTCACAAAAAAAAAAAAAGATTATTTTTCTTTTTTTTTTAAAGATTTTATTTATTTATTTCCCCCCCCCCCCACAAAGCCCCAGTAGATAGTTGTATGTCATAGCTGCACATCCTTCTAGTTGCTGTATGTGGGACGCGGCCTCAGCATGGCCGGAGAAGCGGTGCGTCGGTGCGCGCCCGGGATCGAAACCAGGCCGCCAGCAGCGGAGCACGCGCACTCAACCGCTAAGCCACGGGGCAGCCCTAGATTGTTTTTCTATGCTGATATTATCAGCACTGACAATTATCATATTGAACCTGGCCCTTTATAATATGACTTTGGACAAGAGGAATTTGCCTAGTGGCATTTCATGCAGTCTCTCCAGCTCTTCCATTTCGTTTGCTGTAATACCTAAATCTAAGCCATGTTTTCCTATATTCTGTTAAGGTATCTAATATTTTTCTTAGGCTGAGGCCACTTTTGCAAACAACGTTAGGACATTTAATCATATATTTCCTATAAAATAAAAATTAAAGCTTTTCATGTGATAATTCTCCCTCAACCCCCAATTTTTTTCTTTCCTGTTCTGTAGCAGTAATCAAGCAGTGTTTTTCAAGGTGGAACACTTGAAACAGGTTTTATTTAGGCCAAATGTGCTTTGTCCTCACAAAGCAAACTCAAATTAAAGCAATGCCTGACTACTTGTCATGGGATAGGTGGAAAATTACTCCAGCCTTTGCTTCTACATAGCTGCCTCTTTCCCCTTATTTTTTTGAGTTGGTCTCCCTCTCCTGTCAAGGCTGAACTTGGCTGACTAGAAGCTGTGGCAACTTTCTCAGAGCAGATTTGACCAGGAAACCTATTACTTCTAACCTTGCTCAGAGGAGTTTCTGGAATGGTAAGCTGTGAGTGCAACATATCTGGCTCTTCTTTACCTTTTGGGAAACAGTTAAGCTGCAAATGAGAAAAGAACTTCTAAATCTAAGAACAATCCGTTTAACTACTTACAAGTAACTCCTAGATTTCTCCCTTTCAATTATTCTCTTGCCCACAAATACCTAGGAAAACACTCACTGACATCTACTTGTACAAAATATACATTTTAATACTGAGAATAAAATTATTGTTATTTCTAGGCCAGTGTGATCTCAGACCAACGATTCATATACATGCCTGGTTGAGGAATTGAGCAGGGGGAAATGTAGTATCTAATCAGAGGGCAAACGTTTTCTCAGATATGTTTTGTGAGGTGCACAACGTTCTTTTCTCAAACTTATGCCTATGCTCTTTTCCCAAGGACATTGCTGTTTGTTAATAAAGAAATAATCATGAATATTTAAATATAGCCAAAACATCCAGACAAGTGCTGCTGTTTCCAAAATACAAAACAGAAGAATTTGGCAAGGCAATACAACTCTGCTTTCTGTAGTATTTTAATATTGTGTACAAAATTTCTATTTTTTTTCCAAAGAGCATAAAGAGCAGACAAGATAGCAGTCAGTATGGTTAGGTCCTATGCACTGCCTTCTTCTCTCTGCCCACCAACTTCCACCATTCCCTGCAGAGAATATATAGGAAAAGGACAACACAAGGTTGAATTCAGGATAACCATTTGAGAGAGGAGTCCATAAAATGAGAATCTTATAGCAAACATTTGTTGCTGAAGCCAGACTCCTTCTCAGAACATTTCCCGCTTGGAGGAATGAAGGTGGAACTCACTGGGAGTAGAATCACATACAGCAGAATTCTTGTAGAATATATAATAGGCTGTCTTATCTGAGGGCCTAGAATGACAGAACCCCTTCACTTTGGCCTCAGCAGTGTTATGATATTTAAGCATGGCTTTTCCCTAAAGATAGAAGTCCCCTGTTATTCATTGTTTGACTGTAATAAACTATGCTTGTGGCTTCTAGGACAGCTGTGTCAAGCAGCAAGAGTCACTGGGGTATGGGAAAGCAACTACAACAACATTAGAAAACTGGGTCACACGTAGATTAGGAAAAAACTTCTAGAAAAAATGACATGAGCATGAGTTCTAGCCCTGACTGCCACTTATCTATTGCATCTTGAATCCAACTGCTTGAGCTGTAAAACCTAGCCTACATATATAGGCCTCAGGGTAGCTATAAGATCAAATGAGATGATCTATATAAAGATATTCTTTATAAAGCTCTTTGTATTGTAAAGAGCTAGAAAAATATCTGTTATCATAATGATTGTATTATTATACTTACTGCATTAGTTCTACTTAATTTTTCTCTAATTCCCATGTAAATGTTATCAATGTTTTACAAGACCTAGATGACTTATTTCTGAAGTGTGGATTTATTAGGCTGCAATATTCACTAGCTTTTATATTATCTTATACTTTTTATTTCTATCTTTCATTTTCAACTAGAAAAAGCCCTTCTGAAAATATTACTGGACCTCTGACACACCTAATGAACTATATTTTGGGTTCAGGTAAACAGTCAATGCTAAAGACATAGTTCTTCAGTAAAGACCCAGTGGTTCTCAACTGATGGGCCCCACTCTGAGAGAGTCAGGAAGACCCAGGAATCTGCATATTGAACAGGAAACCACCACCATGCCTTTTTGCTGCAGACATTTCCTTACCAAACTTTAGCATACTTATTTGCTGGTAAGAATTACTCATAGTGCTTAATAAATATACAGATGGCCAGGCCTCTTCCTGAAAAATCTGATTCAGTAGGATTGAGTTAGGGCCCATGAATTTCTATTTTGAACAGGCACCCCAAGTGATTGTTATCATGGACACAATTCTTTACACCGCACCTTGAGAAACACTGGTAGGGCAACCATTGTTCATTCCAAAAGTAAGGGCACAGTTTAGGACCCTTTTCAGCACTAACCTTTACTAAAGACAGTCAGTATAATTACTTATGACTCTTACATAAGTGGTTGAAAAAGAAATAATTTTTGGTGAAATGCTTCTTACCCAATAAAAGACATTGTATACAGTAGTCACCCATTTATTCATGATTTTGCTTTCTGCAGTTTCAGTTACCCGTGGCCAACAGCGGTCTGAAAATATTAAATGGAAAATTCTAGAAATAAATAATTCAGAAGTTTTAAATTGTGCCCTGCCATTCTGAGTAGCATGATGAAATGTCATGCCATCCTGCTCCGTCCCACCCAGGACATAAATCAACCCTTTGTCCAGCGGATCCATGCTGTATCTGCTACCTGTCCATTAGTCGCTTAGTAGCTGTCTTGGTTATCAGATCAACTGTCACGGGCATCACAGTGCTTGTGTTCAAGTCACCCTTATTTTGCTTAATAATGGTACTAAAGTGCAGGAGTCGTGATGCTGGCAATTTGGATATGCCAAAGAGAAGCCGTAAAGTGCTTCCTTTAAGTAAAAAGGTGAAAGTTTTCGACTTAATAAAGAAAAAAATCATATGCTGAAATTGCTAAGATCTACAGTAACTTGTATCACAGTACATTGTCATAATTGTTCTATTTTATTATTATTTATTGTTGTTAATCTCTTAAGGCGCCTAATTTATAAATTAAACCTTACCACAGGTATGTATGTATAGAAAAAACATAGTCTATACAGGGTTCAGTACCATCCACAGTTTTAGGCACCCACTGGGGGTCTTGGAATATATCCCCTGCAGAAAGGGGAGGTCTACTGTATTTAACAGCAAACAATATAAAAACTGAGAGTAGAGGGGGCTGGCCCAGTGGCGTAGCGGTTAAGTTCATGTACTCTGCTTTGGCGGCCCCCGGTTCATGGCTTCGGATCCCGGGCGCAGAGCAACACATCGCTTGTCTAAGCCATGCTGTGGCAGTGTCCCATATAAAGTGAAGGAAGATGGGCACAGATGTTAGCCCAGGGCCAATCTTCCTCAGCAAAAAGAGGAGGATTGGCAGCAGATGTTAGCTCAGGACTAGTCTTCCTCACAGGAAAAAAAAAACAAAAACTGAGATTAGATACTGTCCTCAGCTTTAGACAGCTCTGTCTTATACCAGCATCTTACCAGATACAGTCGGCCCTCCATATCTGGGAGTTCCACATCCGCGGATTCAATCAACTGCAGATTGAAAGACCTACGATGGTTGTGTCTGTACTGAACAAGTACAGACTTTTTTTCCTGTCATTATTCCCTAAACAACACAGTATAACAACTGTTTACATAGCATTTACATTGTATTAGGTATTATAAGTAATCTAGAGATGATTTAAAGTACACAGGAGGATGTGCGTAGCTTATATGCAAATACTATCCCATTTTATATAAGGGGCTTGAGCATCCATGGATTTTGGTATGGGGAGGCCTGGAACCAATCCCCTGGGGATACCGAGGGATGATTGTACTATCTTTCCTATCACAGGTGGACTCATCCTGTTTTTATTTATCCCATTACAAAAATCTTGTAAGATCAGGCCTGATTAACAATGATTGCTTCACAAGAAAGGTCACATTTTACTTCGACGTAAATTAGAAGCTTTGTGCTATTTTGAGGTTCATAGGGGTTTCTTTGAAGGAATCAGGTATGACAAAGGATCAAGGGAAGAATTTCTTTACGTGCTGCAAGCTGGGTAATAGAGAAATCTATAAAAGAAGTTCAGCTGCTTCCAGCAGAGGAGGTGGAACTGTTGAAGGCAACTGTAACTCTGAGTCATAGAATGGCTAAATAGATTTTGTGCTACAGGAGAAGGAAATATCTTTCTGAATGGTATGAAAAGACTCTGATTGGTATAAAAAGACAGTGTATGCTGTAGGTACATGGCTCCAACAACTGTTTGAAAGCATATGAGGACAAAAGCATTATATGAAAGACTCTAAACAGTTGTGCTTCATGGATACCTTCTCAAAAGCCATCATGCCCTTCTGTATTTATTGCTTTTACAATACCCTCCCACACCTCTGCAAGATCAGTGAGCTATCCCTGACCACATGATTAACAGAGGTTATTTTATGTAAGCTGTATACCAGAGAGCCAAATCGGATAGGAAAAGTTACAGCCAGGAGAAAAATTGTGAAGCTTCAGTTGGTACTACAGGTCTTATTCTTATCTCCAGAGACAGTACTGATTTCTAAAGAGCTAGTGGTTGTAAATGGGTCAGCTGACAGATAGTGGTTGATAGGCTAGCTCCTGCAGAAGAGCAAATCATGGAGCAGCCTAACATTTTAACCCTGTATTTCCTTAATACATATTTTATATTATTTTGTCCTATTATAAAAGAAACATGTGAGCATTGTAAGAAATTTGGAAAGTGAAGAGAAAAATAACACCACTGTAATCATTCATTTTAGACAAACTGCTAAAAACAACCATGTTCAGTGAAGTGACATGGGAAAGATCCACCACATTCTGAAAATTGGCCTCTATTCCCACCCCCAAAGCCTTCCACTATGTCCTTTGGATCGTCCAGTCAATGTTCAACAAGCTCCTCTAAATCCTAAGCCAGTGCTTCACCAGCATTAATGTACATTTAAATCACCTGGATATCTTGTTAAAATGCATGTTCTGATGCAGTAGGTGTAGGGTGGGGCCTGAGATTCCGCACTTCTAACAAGCTCCCAGGTGATAATGATGCTCATCAATGGGACAAATTTTGAGCAGCAAGTCCAAACACACTCGTCAATTGATCATTTCATCATCTAACCTTCATTTAAATCTGGCTGTCCTCTGAGGACACTACCTTCCCTTCACTCCACTCAAATGGGGGCTATTTAATCTCTCATTTCCCACATACCTCAAGTGCCACTTTAAGACAATTATATTCATCTACTTCTTTTGTGGAAAAAAATGAAATCCAGTTCCTTTGGGGCTCATGCCTTCCAGTTATGCCAGCCCTCCCCCTCTTCAGGGCAATCATACACCAATGCTTTGTCACTCTTCCTCATGGATTGAAGATATTGGCACCTAGCATGAGGTATAATAGGGAAAGTCACACTGAGGAATTTTAAAGGACAGCTGAGAGTTACTGGAGAAAATCACAAAATATGCCTACCAGATGTATATCGTTATAAATTCTTAGTCACTATGTAAGAGATGAATAGCTGTTCACAAAAATTTGTTCTGCCCTTTATAGCACATTCTTTGGAAAAGAGAAAAGCAACTCTGACATCCAAGAGCTGGCCTAGTGTATCAACTAGGCCTGGATGTTGCTAGGAGCTGGCTTGGCACTCACAGCAAGGTCTTGATGTTCTGTTGAACATGAACACTTTCACAGAACATCAACGTCAAACAAGGCCCCTCTGTGACCATGATGGATGAAGACAAAAACACGACTACTCAATAATCACGTCTGAACGCAGACAAAACGTGAACATTGTGCAAGCCACAAAAATGACTAAACATCCTTTAATTTGGCTAATGTGGGTGACTGCTTCTTCTATACCCATTACAGCTCCAGCCTGTGTTAGTTTCACTCCTCCTAGATGTGATTTACTAAGATAACCAATCATAAAATTACCCCCACTTCCTGACAGCACCCAATCCAGAGCAATGTCCTGCTCTCTTAAACTCTCCCCCAAATCACCTAACTTAATCCTAAAACCTACAATAAGCCATATCTAACACCATGTTCCTGAGAGGCCCCATGGTTCCCCATGGTATGTGTTCTTCCCTGCTGTGTGAATAATAAATAAACCCAACTTGTTCAACTAAGGTTGTGTTCGTGGTGATCTTTGGCATTGACAAGTTGTATCCAAGGAGATACTGCCCTTATAACTAAGTGTGACCATGTGATTAGTTCTTGACAAAATCACTTTCACTCAGAATATGAGTGGTAACAATATATACCACTTCTGGGCTAAAGATTTTTAGTATATTTTTAGTATATAAAAATCTTATACTAAGATTTTTAGTATACAACTCCATGCTCTGATTCCACTTCCCTTGGCTGGATGGAAATAAACATGGGGAATGGCAAAGCCATAGAATGGAAGAGAGGCCATGTGGAGGGGAGCTGCCTGCTAAATTGAAACACCAAACATGAGTAAGAAATATATTTCTGCGGTCTTTAAGTAATTATATATTTTTGGATCTATCTGTTATAGCAGTTTAGCCTACCCTAACCAATATAATCACCAAACCCAAATGGATCTCCAACACTCCCTAGCCATCCATGATATTTCTCTATTAACCCTACTCAAGAAGGCTCTAGAATAATGAACTTATACCTCCTTTACTCTACTCAAGCCTCCCACAGATGCTCCTCTCCACTACCTCTTACAGCCAAGTTATAATATGGCTCACATTCCATGTAGAAAATAGAAACCTTCAAACTGTTGCTCCCTCATCTACTCACTACCAAACTCTTAAGCCTACCTATAATCTGCAACCACTCACTCTGTCTTCCCTCCAACAACAAGAAAGAAAGGATTCCTCCCACTACCAAAAACCAGTCCATCCACATGTGCTCTAGATGCTATCCCATTCTGCCTTCTCATCTACTGTCTGTGCTCCATAGGTTACCCCTTGTCGCTCATGCTTCTTTATCCTCTCTCTCTCTCTCAAATGAATCCTACCCATAAGTATTTAAAAATACTCTAGTACTTCTCATTTATAAAACAAAAAAACCCTCCCTCTGGCTACCACTCTATTTCTTGGCTTCACTTCTCAGAAAATGTTTCTAATTTGATTTATCAATAATTTCTGTCATTCCATTCTATTTCACCTTCTAACCCTCTTCAGTTAAGCTTTTACCTACACCACTCCATTTCAACATCTCTTGTGGATGTCATCAAATACTTTATTTTGGCCGAATATAGTGATTATGTCTCTGTTCTCAACTTAGTTGACCTCTCAGAAGCATTCCATGTAGTTGTCCAGTCCCTCTGTTCTGAAATATTTTCTTCTCTTGACTTTCTTGATACCATACTCTCCTTGTTACCCTCCTACCTTGCTAGCCACTCCTTCTCAATCTCCCTTGAGATTTGTTGAAAAGACTGTTCTTTCCCCGTTGAATGGTCTGGGGTATTCCTACATTTAGAGTTGAGAAGAAGATGATGAAGAATCAGCAAAGGAGAAAAGTTATACCATATTCATAAAACACTCAATATCAGAATGATGTCAAACCTCTTCACATTAAGGTATATAGTCAATGCAATTTCCAGTGAAATCCCAAAAGAATTCTGTGGAATTTGACTAACTCTAAAAGTTATGTGGAAGAGCAAAGATGAAACTCAAAAGGAAAGAATAAAGTGAAAGAAGACTTACTGTTAAACTATACAAAATAAGAAAATTTGCTACTAGTACAGGAGTATACAAATTAATAGAGAAACCATAAATAGTGCCCTCCACATACACATACTTCTAGAAACTTAATATGATATGATAGAAACGGCACTGAAGATCATTGGGGAAAGGATGGAATGTTTACTAATAAATGATGCTAGAACGATTTGTTTCCCATATGAAAAGAAAAAGAAGTTGTGTTCTTTTCTCACATATTACAAAAAATCAGCTCCAGATGGTAAAGAATTAAATGTGGAAGGCAAAGCTTTAAAACTTACAGAAGGATGACATTAGCAAGATGGTTGAATAGGAGGTCCCCAGCTTGTATCCTCTCTCAGCAATAGTTTGGCAGCCATCCACAGACAAACCTGCCTTTGTGGGAGCTTTGGGATCCAAGTAGGAGCTTGTGAAACCCTCGTGGAGCCAAAGAACAAAGAGGCTGTTTTGAGAAAGCAGGCTGACACCCAGGTGGTAGGTTTGCCAATGGCGGTCCCAGCTACAGACCCCAAAACAGCCCCATCCCCCTGTGGAATCAACTACAGTCCTGTCTTGCTACCAGCACTGTCCACCAAGGGTCCCAGGAGGAGCCATGCCCTCCCATGTCTTGGGTAACAGGTCCACCAAACTCTGTCTTGGCTGTGGACCCTACAGTGGCCCATGACCCAGCTCCAGCCCCTCTCAGCCACAGTCCAGCCCACCCAGGGAACTGCCAGGAGAAATGCCTGTCTGTGCCTGCCTCTACCCCTCCCAGAGGCAGACCTGCCAACCTCAGTCCATTTGTGGATACAGAAGCAGCCCTCTAACCTGGCTTCAGCCGCTCTCACCCACAGTCTGTGAGTGGTCCTGCCCACCAAGGAGCCTGGAGGGAGACACACCTGTCCATGCTCCCAAAGGCAGGCCTATGATTTGGTTCCAGTCCTGCTCAGCTGCATTCTGAGGCCAGTCCTGCCCACCCAGAGACATGTTCAGTGAACTGGCAGAAGCCCTCCCAGGGATCCAGTGGGAGTCATACCCATCCATGAACCTGGAACTAGGCCCTCTCTCTGGAGATCCTGAAACAGACCCATGTCCCAGCACCAGCCCTATTGATCAAAGTCCTGGAGGTGGTCCTGTTTACTCAGGGATGAGACAGGATCCACATCTGCATGAGCCACCAGGAATAGGCCCACCAACCATGGGCGCCACTGTGTTTCCAGCAGCAGTCCTGTGAACCAACTCCAACGTCACTCACTGTGATGCAGAAGGCAGTATCATCAGCCCAGGGACACGACAGGAGAAGGTCTTTATCTGGCAAAACCAGTCTATGAAGACTGGAAAAAGATTTGCTCCTTCAAATGTACAGACACAATGCAAAGCTACACAGATTGCAAAGATTCAGACAGATGTGAAACCACCAAAGGAATCTAATAAACCTCCAGTAACCAACCCCAAAGAAATGGAGATCTACAAATTGCCTGAAAAGGATTCAAAATAATCATTTTAAAGAAGCTCAATGAGATGAAGGGCAACACATATAGACAACTAAATGAAAGCAGGGTTAAAAAGCATGAGCAAAATGAGAAGTTTAATCAAGAAATAGAGACCATTAAGAAAGAACCAAATGGAAATCCTGGAGCTGAAGAATACAACGACAGAACTGAAAAATTCAAGAGACGTCAATAGCAGACCCGATTATGCAGAAGAAAGAATCAGTGAACTCAAAAACAGGTCATTTGAAATTAGCCAGTCAGAGGAACAAACAGAAAAAAGAATGAAAAGTGGTGAAGAAAACATATGGGACACTATTAAAAAAGAAAGAATATATACATTTTGGGAGTCCCAGAAGAAGAGAGAGAGAAAAAACCAGAAAACTTATTTAAAGAAATACTGTATGATTTCACTCATATGTGGAAGATAACGAGTACATGGATAAAGAGAACAGATTAGTGGTTACTGGAGGGGAAGGGGGTTGGGGGTGGGTGAAAGGGGTAAAGGCACACATATGTACGTTGATGGGCAAACATTAGACTACTGGTGGTGAGCATGATGAAGTCCATTCAGAAATTGATAAATAATAACGTACACCCGAAATTACACAATGTTATAAATCATTATGATCTCAATAAAATTACTGGGGGAAAAAAAAGAAATAATGGCTGAAAACTTCCTGAATCTTAGGAAGGATATGGACATACAGATTCGTGAGCTCAAAGGAGCCGAAGCAGATCCACCAAAAAACTGTTGGAACTAACCAATAAATTTGGAAAAGTTGAAGGATACAAAATCAGCAAACAAAAATTAGTTGCATTTCTATACATTAACAACAAACTATCCGAAAAAGAAATTAAGAAAACAATCCTGGGGGCTGGCCTGGTGGTGTAGCAGTTAAGTTGGCACATTCCGCTTCTGCAGCCCAGGTTTTGTCAGTTCGGACCCTAGGCGCGGACCTACTCACCACTCATAAGGCCATGCTGAGGCAGCATCCCACATAGAAGAACTAGAAGGACATACAACTATGATATAAAACTATGTACTGGGGCTTTGGGGAGAAAAAAGAAAAAGAGAAAGATTTGCAACAGATGTTAGCTCAGGGCCAATCTTCCTAAAAAAAAAAAATGCCGTTTAAAACAGTATAAAATAATAGGAATAAATTTAACCAAAGAAGTCAAAGATCTATAGTCTGAAAACTCTAAGATATTGATGAAAGAAATAGAAGAAAGCAAAAATAAATGTAAAGATATCCTGTATTCATGGATTGGAAGAATTAATATTGTTAAGATGTCCATACTACCCAAAGCCATCTATAGATTCAATGCAATTCCTATCAAAATTCCAATGGCATTTTTCACAGAAATAGAGAAAAAATACTAAAATTCATATGGAACCACAAAAGACCCTGAAAAGCTAAAGCAATCTTGAGAAAGGACAAAACTGGAGACATTATACTTCTTGATTTCCAACTATATTACAAAGCTATAGTAATCAAAACAATATAGTACTGACATAAAAAATAGACATATAGACCAATGGAACAAAATAGAGAACCTGGAAACAAACCCACACATAAATGGTCAACTAATCTTTCACAAGAGCACAAAGAGTACACAATGGGGAAAGGATAGTCTCTCCAATAAATGGTGAGGGGGAAATAGGACATCTACAAGCAAAAGGATGAAATTGGACCCTTATCTTACACCACACACAAAAATCAACTCAAAATGAATTGAAGACTTAAAGGTAAGACCTAAAACTATCGTACTCCTAGAAGAAAACCTAGGGGAAAATCTTCATGACATTGGTCTTGGCAATTATTTCTTGAATGTGACACCAAAAGTACAGGCAACAAAAGCAAAAATAGAGAAGTGGGATTGCATCAAACTCAAAACCTTCTGCACAGCAAAGGAAATAATCAACAGAGCGAAAAGTCAATCTACAGAATGGGAGAAAGTATTTGCAAAACATATATCTGACAAGAGGCTAATATCCAAAATATAAAAGGAACTCATACGACTCAATAACAAAGAACAAAAAAAGCACGATTAAAAAATAGGCAAAACATTCAAATAGAAATTTCTTCAAAGAAGACACACAAATGGCCAACAAACTTATGAAAAGGTGTTCAGTATCCCTAATCATCAGGGAAATGCAAATCAAAACTACACTGAGATTTCGCCTCACACCTGTTAATGGCTATTATCAAAAGACAAAAGATAATGAGTATTGGCGAAGATGTGGAGAAAAGGGAACACTTGTGCACTCTTGGTGGGAATGTAAATTGATGCAGCCACTATGGAAAACAGTATGGAGGTTCCTCAAAAAATTAAAACTGGAAATTCCATATGATCCAGCAATCCCACTTCTGTGTATATATCCTAAGGAAATGAAATCAGTATCTCAAAGAGATATCTACATTGCCATGTTCATTACAGCATTATTCACAAAGGCCAAGATATGGAAACAACCTAAGTGTCCATTTGTGACAACATGGTTCAACCAGGAGTACATTATGCTAAGTGAAATAAGCCAGACACAGAAAGACAAATAGTGTATGATCTCACTTATATATGGAATCCGAAAAAGTTGAGCTCGCAGAAGCAGAGAGTAGAATGGTGGTTGCCAGGGGATGGGGAGTGTGGGAAATGGAGAGATGTTGGTCAAATGGTACAAACTTTCAGTCATAAAATAAATAAATTCTGGAGATCTAATGTACAGCATGGTGACAATAGTTAATAATACTGTATTGTGTACTTGAGATTTGCTAAGAGAGTAAATCTTAAGTGTTCTCATTGCACACACAAAAAATTGCCAACTATGTGAGGTGATGGATGTGTTAATTAGCTTGATTGTGGTAGTTATTTCATATGGTATACATATATCAAATCATCACATTGTACACTTTAAATATACACAATTTTTATTTGTCAATTATATCTCAATAAAGCAGAAAAAATACAAATAATAAAATTTATAGACGGAAACACAGGAGACTATTTTTGTGACCCCCAAGTAGGAAAGGATTTGTTGAAACACACAGACACACACACACCAGCCATAAAATAGAACATTGAAAAATTCAACTACTTTAAGCTTGATAATTTCTGGTCATCAAAACAGTCATGATAAAGAAAGTGAAAAAGTAAGATATAAACTGAGAAATATCTTTATTAGTATCCAAAAAATATAAAGAACCACAAAATCAATGACACAAATAAAAAATAATTTTTTTTTAAATCAGCAAAAACTGAACAGACATTCCACAAAAGAGACTGAGCATGGCCAATAATCCTAAAAACCACTGAACCTCATTAATGATTACAGAAATGCAAACTAAGCTCAAAATGAGATGGCTTCAATCCACATAATATGAGCAAAAGTTAAAAAGTCTGATAACATCAATCGCGAGTGAAGATGTGAAACAAGAGGAATTGATACAATACTGGTGGAAGTATTAAGTGGAAAACAATACGGCATTGCTTTATAAAGTTAAACATGCTCAAAGACTATGACCTAGCAATTCTACTCCTAAATATTCATCCTAGGAAAACTCTAGAACATGTTAACCAAGAGACATGTATAAGAAGGCTCGTAACAATAAAAATCTTGTAAACTCAAATGTCCATTAACAGTAAAATGAACAAGTTGTGAAATATTCACACAACAAAATATTATAGCATGGTGAAAACATATGACTGCAGCCAAATCATCAACATGGATGCATCCTACAAATATAATGTTGAGTTTAAAAAAACGAGTTGTATAAAGACTATATATACAGTATGATGTCATTTTTATGAAGCTCAAAAAACAAACAAAACTCTACATTGTGTAGACATTGTACACATATGGTAGGACTACTATGTAAAGGAAAGAGCAAAGGAATGATAAAAACAAAACTTAGAACAGTAACGTGGGGATATGATCGGGGAAAGGTATTGGGGAGGAATTCACAGGTAACATCAAAAATAAAGAATATTAGTCATCCCTTACTTCTAAAATTGGGTAGTAGGTTCAGAGGTATTCATTATTCATTTTATTATCATTATTCTTAACTTACATGTAAGTTACATATAGTTTTTAGATAAAATACATAAATGAAATTAAAAAGTATATGTGCATAACGTGTATATATACATATACGTAAGTTTGGATCATGTCACTCTTCTACTTGAAACCTTGCAGTAGTTTCCCATTTTGGTCTACGTAGTACTGAATTATCTAGCTATCGAGTCTCCTCCGACATTTCCAGTTTCATCTCCTTCCCTCTCTCTTTTTACTACACACTAGCCCTCCTGGCTTTCTTTTGTGTCTTGAAAGAGGCAAGCTTTCTCCTGCCTCAGAGCCTTTGTGCTTAGGATTCCCTCTTCATGGAAGACTTCCCCACCATCCACTCACATCATTTTTAGTTTTCAATTTAAACTTCTTTTTTCTTAGAGGTCTTTCTTGACCATTTCCCTCTATCCCTCCTCTTGGATTTATATTAAGTCCTCTGTTATTCTCCCTTGTTATGTTGAACTTATATATTTATGTGATAATTTCCCTAATGTTTTCCTCCTCCACTAGACTTATGCTCCATGAGGAGAGCAACCATGATCATTTTTGTTCACCTTTATGTTCACAGGCATGTAGAACAATATTCAGTCTAGAGTAGGCACTGAAAAAAAATTTGTTAAATAAATGAGTGTAAGAATTAATGAATACGAATAAATAACATGAATATTCATTTGCAAAATAGGAGAAAGACAGAAACATAAAGTCGTTATGTGTGTGTGTGCATGTATGCACATATATATATATATGTATATATATATAGCATCACTAAAGTGACTATTAAAAGATGAACTTAAGGTATAAGGAAAATGATTACAGAAGAAGAGCTGAGATGTGAGAAGATACAGTGGGCAATTGTTAAACATAAGATCAATCTAAACACACCTTATATAAAATAACAATAATAATAATGATTAAATTCATAGTGCAAAATAAAGAATGGAACAGAAATACAAAATACTGGTAAATGGTGGCATAAAAGTTTATATATATAAAATAAAAAGGGGAAAATATGGGCCTGATTCTATCAATTTGGCAAAGTCATTAACCTTTCTGAGCTCTAGTTTGCTTATCTGTAAGCTCTCAATAAATGTTGAAAAAAAAATTAACCTGTAAAATAGAACTGTTCTTTCCCAGTCTAATGTTCTATGCCTTCTTAAACGAGAATAAACAGTTGGAAATGCTTGTTTCTTCGACAATCAGCCTCAAGGAGATTTTCAAATCATTTTTATAGTAAAAATTATTTTCCAACATTCTTTTCTCAAAGTGTATAAAAGCATGGAAAAGACCCAGTAAAGGGGAAAAACTGTAAAAAAATATCAGCATGAAAAATTTAAAAAGGTTGTGTGGGTAATAGAGCATCTCATCTTTCAAAATTAAAATCTGTCCAAATTTTAAAAGCATTTTTTCCATCTTTAAGGACTCACCAAATTCTTCCCTTAATGAAGAGTGGTAGTCCCTGGATGTTAGCACCTAGTGCACTGCTACTTGCAAGTGATCGTCTCTCTCCCACCTTGCTTTCTATGGCCGGACACTAAGCAAGCATATAACCAGGATGTAAGCCTCAGAAAGCCTTAGTGAGCTCACATGCCCTATTCTGAGTCAAGGGTACCTGCTACTCTCAAGCCATGACCATCTTTCATAATTACCATCCCTTCTGACCAACTGTCAGGAGCACCACTGTTGACTCCCGAGGCAGACCTGGCCTCAGCAGAAGCACACAACTTTTGTTTTGCATATTTTACTTTCTATTCTCTGTGGTTAAAGACTATTACATTATTATTGTGTCTGACAAATATAACTCAGCAGGTATCATGACACCACTTGGAGATGAACATTTTTGAAGGATTTATGTCATAAGAAAACACACTAACAAATATAGCTGAACAGATGGATCCTGATCACAGATTCAGAAAGGTTGAACACAGCAAGTAGTGAAGATTGATACCTACCTACAAAGCAGCAATCTGGGCTCAGAGAACAGCAGGCTGCCGCAGATATTTGGCGTATTTACTGAAGCATTAAAAGAGTTTCACAGTCCTCTTAATTATTATACCTACCTCTGGTTACATAGAGTTAACCTATAGTGAGTTTTCCAATGATTTATTTAACTCTGAAATACCATAAACTTCTAAGCAATACCTATGTTCCTGCAAAGGCAATAAATTTTCTGCCATGCTCTTAAACATTGTTTGCACTTTGGAAATGTCAGTGATATTTGCAGTTCTAAACATTGTGTTTTATGCCATTTCAAAGGTATAGTTGATAGAGCCAAAATAGTCATGATTTAAAAGCCTCTCTCATATAAATGGCTCAGGGTCAAAAGACATGGAAAATCTCTGTTTCATCTTAAGTCTGTTCAAATGCATTTTATAAAAGAATGTCAGAAAGAAAATAAATCCTGGAAGATTTGTCTGCTTTGCAAAATGAAAGGAAGCCTTAGATCATCTCAATTCCCATTTACAGTTTGTTAAAGTGTTTCTTGACTAACAAGTTTCAACACATCAGTAAAATCACTCCATTCAATCTATTTAGTTAAACACTAAAGATAACATTGCGTTTTTGATTGACGGCAATAGGAAATGTTCTCTTTCCTGGAAACTGAAGTTACCATATTTTGTGTATGCTAAGACATTCCCTCACCTCCTGAGTTGATGCCTTCCACTTAAATCCCATGACCTTTAAAGAACTCGGTGAAAATGAAAGCTGTTCAGCAAGTCCAAGAATCCAATGCAGTGACCGGAAACTCCATTGCTCAAGCGCATGCATTCTAGAGATGCCAAGCCATTGGAGCTTAGTCTCTTGTTAACGTGTATTTCACTAACTGAAACAATTAAAAATAATTATTCACCCATTCAATATTTTTTGAGCAGCTACCCAGTGCAAAATATAGCACTAGGCACAGGAGAGAGAGCTATGAAGAAGAGGGGCAAGGTCCCAGCACCCACAGAGCTCCTAGTCTACTGGTTAAGGTAAACATTAAAGCAAAATGTTAGGTGAGATTCATGCCAAAAGAGAAATCGAGATTACTTTGAGAGTATGTAACAGGAAGGCCTTGCCTGGCCTGAGGGATCAGAGAAGGCCTCCTCAATGAAGTAGCATTTAAATGGAGAGCTCAAGGAAGAAAAGTTATCAGCCACATTTAGAGAAGCCACTGGCCTTGATTTCAATAAATCTGCAAGCTACTCTCATCCTGGACTGTAAGATCCCCTTGTAGCTGCTTCAGCTATTAAACCACAGGACTGCTTAGAAGACAAGGTAACATAAATTCTTATATCCCCCACATAAGATACCATGGCTGGCCAAATAATGATTTCTGTCTTTAACTGATAAGTCCTTTTCTTCTCCCGTGTGACCTCTCGTATTTCAGCTGTGAAAAATGGAGCTAAAATTAACCCAGGATGAAGTTAACACATTGGCACAGGAAATCAAGAGCCCAAACGTCTTGCCTCTAAGTTCAAAAGCCAAGAGTTCAAGTATAATGCAACAAGATTCAGACACACACTACACACACAGACAACCCGTTCTCCTCACCCCTTCACACTCATCAGAAAAACCCTGTGAGCTGAGGGGAGTAGAAGGACAATTTAGAGTGGAAAGCCAAAGACTGTCACCACTCTTCACAGAGCTGGAGCTAGGAAAGGAGAAAAGCGTGAGCCTTGGAGAGAAGAACCATCCTCGTGTGACAGAGTACAAATGATGCCATGCTCATGGGTGACAGAGGCAAACAGAGGGCTTAAGAACACTTCTGCAACTTCTGTAGCTCCAAAGTTTCCAAGGGTACCCATTGGGACGTAAAAATTGGCAGAGAAGGCTTGTGGGTATGCCCAGTGTCTCAGGGCTATGATAAAAGAACAGGCAACAGTGATAAGGACAGCTCCGCCCACCCCACCACCCAAGACCCCTTCTCTGGAATCAGGAGAAGATGTAGTTGCATAATAGCCGTGTGCCCAAGGAGAATTGTTATTAGCAGTTTAGACCATGGAGACAACTGTATGAGAGGTATGCAGAATACAATCATATGTCATTTCACTATAAGAATGATGGCTCAGATGGGAACATACAAGAAGAATCCTGAATTATCTCAGGTAGTAGAAATTAGTTCAAGGTAGTTTGCTATGAACTTGGAGGATGGGGCAGTTTGAAGACTTTCATCTATTCAAATTAGATAATGATGATGGAAGAATGATGTAAGGGTATAACGAACTTATAAGAAACCAACCTCAGCTGAAGGATATGGATCTAGAGTTCCCTGTTGCCATAGTAATTAAAAGGGAGCCCAGTTTATACAACTGCACACAAATGGAATCTCCCTGGAATGTTATTGTCATACATACCACTGTCACCTCTCTGGTTCCTAAGTGATCTTAGTCCACTTGTGATGGCAAGTCTGGCTTATCTGGCCTGAGATTATGCACTACTCCCTTTAGGACTAAGTGTCTTTAAAATCTTAGTGAAGTTTGGAATAAAATATAGAGATAATGAAGTGAACCAAACCCATAGTATTACTACCAATATGTGAAATTCAGAATAATGTGTGTGCAGTTGGTATTTAATGTGCTTGTGATGTTGAAGACAATGTGGCATATTTTAGACTGACAGTTTAAACAGAGAGAACAGACAGATTCCAATTTAAAAGTTTCATTAATTTGTGATTTTTATTAAAGTATGTAAGATATTGTGACTACATTTATTTTTTTAAATGTACTGAAAGGTTTAAGAGAATTTGATATCCTTTATATTTACAAACTTGACTTATTAAATGTATGAGAGGTATTCAAGCAATTAGTAAGGTTTTATTTGTTGGGATAACAAATTAATCTGGTCAGGTATTTGAAGTGCTTAAAAAAATCGGATATATTAGACTTAAATATGCACTTTGAAATGTTGAAGAGAATTGAGGTACCTAAGTTTAAAAACAGGAATTCCTTTAATTAAGCAGAACTTAGTCTGTACAGTGTGAGTTGATCCAGCATTAATCGAAGGCTGTCTTGCAAGTGATTGGCAAAATAGACTAGATTTATGGAGTACACTAAGATTTTTTTTTCTTTTGGTGAGGAAGATTGTCCCTGACTGGACATCTGTTGCAAATTCTCCTCTTTTTTTCTTGAGGAAGATTGTCCCTGAGCTAACATCTGTGTCAATCTTCCTCTACTTTGTATGTGGGATGCCGCCATAGCATGGCCTGATGAACGGTGTGTAGGTCCGCACCCGGGATCCGAACCCATGAACCCCAGGCCACCGAAGCAGAGCATGTGAACCCAAACACTACGCCACCAGGCTGGCCCCTTTACTAAGATTTTTAATTTGAATTTAAAGGCCAGGAGAAAAGTACTTTTTAATTTGTAATTTTAATAAATTAATATAAAAACAAGTAACTGCAAATAGTGTTTCCTGCATGCAAAAGGTCCCTCTTAGACATTAAAGAATTCAGTGATGGAACCTAGTCATTCCTCCACAGACCATCTCAGTCACAATCTCAGGGAGCACTACATATTCTTGTATCAAGAATCAGACTAGCAGCGGCAGAAACTGAAAGCTAGCCACTCCAGATGCCATTCTCAACTCCATCTGCCTTGGCTGTCTCACAAGACAGAGGGTAGAAAACCTAAAAGGTCACTTTTCCTGCCTTCTTCATAGCAAGTGGTAGCCTGTGACTCATTTCTGCTAAGAGAAAGCTTTTGAGGACCTTCTGCTCTCCTGATAAAAGAGGCATATACAAGAGGAGAGCTACTGATTAATGATGGTTCTTCCCTCTTTCTTTCTGCCTTGAAAAGCTTATGTGGTATCAGGAGGTGCAGCAGCCATTTTGTGACCATGAGGTGAGACGCACAAAACTGAAAAGCCAACATGCAAAGAATGGCAGAGCAGAAAGATAGCAAGAGCCTCGGTCATTGAACTATCAGAACAATTTTGAGGTCACCTGCATCTGGATTTTCTTATCACTAAATGATAAACAGCCTTGTGTTTTAAGGCACTGTTAGTTGATTTTCTGCTACTCTCAGGCAAAAGTCTTCTTAACCGTTATACCAGAGAAGATCAACTGGAGTAGGAGGATCTCAGAGGATCAAGACTCTTTCCTCAAAAATGTCATATGGGGGGCTGGCCCGGTGGCGCAAGCAGTTAAGTGCACATGCTCCACTGCCGTGGACCGGGGTTCGCTGGCTTGGATCCCGGGCGCGCACCGACGCACTGCTTGTAGAGCCATGCTGTGGCGGCGTCCCATATAAAGTAGAGGAAGATGGGCACAGATGTTGGTTCAGGGCCAATATTCCTCAGCAAAAAGAGGAGGATTGGCATCAGATGTTAGCTCAGGGCTGATCTCCCTCACCAAAAAAAAAACAAAAAACAAAAAACGCCATATGGCAGTTGTATAAAGCCAAATCCCCACAAACATGATCATCATGCTCAGAAGCTTAAAGGAAACTGCAAGGAGATGGAGGAGAGAGAGAAAATGTGAGATGTTTTAAATCTGAATGTGACTGGATTATTAATTTGTAATAACTAAAACATCACAGATTTAGACTGAGTTTATCCGGAAGCAACTAGAATAAGGTTTTTATTGCTGTCGTTATGGTTGTGGTGGCGGTTGTTCCTTTCTGCTACTATAAAGTAGACTAGGCACTTGAGAAAGACAATGAATTCACTAATAGAAAAATGAAGTGTTATGTTATTGCATATTTGAGTCTGCGAATATGAAATTCACACATCTATATCTTCTCTCTAGCTGCTCAGATTTTAGGAGGCTACCTGGCATCAGACAGGGAGATGAACTGGCAGATGAATATACTTACAGAAGATATCAACCATCCCACATTAAATTAACACATGTATTGAGTCCCTGCTATATGTCTGGGTCTGCTTAAGCTTGGTTTTTCTAATTTAAGTACCTTCTAATATTTGAAGTAACAGTTGACTTTGCAAGCTTGGGTGATACAAACCACAAAAGCTGAGCATGAATCTGACCTAGAAGCTTCACAAGGCTATTGAAAGGCTAAAAGCTCTGAAAAGAAGTCAAGCACTGGACCAAAAAGAAGATGAAAAAGGTATATTCTCCTTCCTCCCTTTTCCATTACTGGAATCGTAGAGATTTTACCTCTTTCCTTATTGATGTTGCCTATGATTTCTCAAATGCCTGAAGAGAAGATTAAATGTTGAAATATTCTCTTTTTTCATGATCTAACTGAACCCAATGAACTTTTCTGCCAATGTTCTGTGATATACACTTGGAATACAAGAAAAGCACTATGGATGGAAAAAGTATTTCAGATGTTGTGAGGGTGGGAAGCATGAGAAGCCAACTCAGCCAAACCTGATTTACCAAAAGGGAGAGGAAGATGGAAGCCCACAAAGTCCAGCCCAAGGTCTTATTGTTTTTATTATTATTATTTTTTTTAATTTCTTGTTTATTGCAGTAACATTGGTTTATAACATTGTAAAAATTTCAGGTGTACATCATTGTACTTCTATTTCTGCATAGATTACATCATGTTCACCACCAAAATACTAATTACAACCCATCACCACACACATGTACCGAATTATCCCTTTCACCCTCCTCCCTCCCCCCTTCTCCTCTGGTAACCACCGTTTCCTTCATTAAGTAGTAGATAATAACAACAATAAACAAACACATAGGGACCGAGATTGGTCTTATTTTTTTTAAACATGGTTAAAAGGAAAGTATCTGACTTAATCATCCTCACTGATATCATCAACTAAGAGAGGAAGCATGAAAGTTTATCTATTGATTTTCCTTTGGCTTTACGAGTAAATTGTATTCTTGTTTATCTAAGCATTTCCAAAACTACAGAGTAAGCAAAATGGAATATAAACCATTTTACATTTGGATTCAGTTCACTCATTAACTTTGATAAGAGCACATTGTGTTTTGGTTTCTGCCAGAAATTCATTCAAGAGCAGGTCAATAAATAGAGCAAATGGAGCAATGAATGGGTGCAGATCATTGTAAAAATAAAGAAATGGCTATTTCCAATTGTTACCAAGCACTTTATATAGCCTGACATGGGTTAAATCACATTTCAATCATTAATTTAACCTTTATCAACTGAGTATCTGCTTACCAGATGTTACTTCTGGCCCACGCTGCCCATCTTCTGCAGGATCTCACTCCACTCCACCCATGTTTCCTATCTGCTCCTCAATTAACAGAAGGTGTACTTTCTCTTCTGCGAGAATGGAGGTTGCCTTGCCTTCCACTGCACAGCCTCATATATGCATTAAACTAATATTCAGTCAAGACACATCAACAACTCCTTGAGGTGACCATCAGTATCTGTAAGCCCTCAGTAGAGAGATGTGCTCTCAGGGAAGAAAAAAAAGTCTTCTTAATAAACAGCACCTTTCAACCTGCTTGTAATAACTTTCCCTACACCATGTTTATCTTTCAAATCACTCTTTAGCATTTTAAAGTACATATAAAATATATGGCAAAACTTATCTTTTACTCTATTTTAAGGAATAAAAGGGGTAAAGTAGGGAGGGCTTGCTAATATTAAATATATATTTAATATATAGATAGAAATATAAATATTGGTGTATTTCACATAACATGTATGTATCTATATATATAGATAGAAAAATTAATGACTAAGATATATGTCTGTAGTACTTTATATCTTATAAACATCTTTCATACGTATTAGTCATTCATTCATTTACTCAAAAATATGTATTGATAACCTTCCATGTTGGGCACTGTTATTGGCACATGAGATAAATAAGAAAACAACAAAACATTCAAAGATCCCTATCTTTGTGAAACCCAGCAAGGGGAGATGTATAATTTTTAAAAATCATCATAAATTACTAAGTCTCAATTTGTACCTATTGTCCTGGTATAATTTAAAGCACCCATTTCCACTCTCAAAAATTTCCCAGTTGGTACACAATTATATGGTCACTGTGTAAACAAGTAAAGTATGTATTATATTAAACAATGAATAGTGCTATGGAAAGGAAAATGTAGAGCAGAGTAAGGGGCTCTGAAATGTGAGGAAGATGGTTGCCATTTTAAATAGGATGGTCACAGTAGGCTTCACTGAAAAGGTGGCAAGCAAAAATCTCTGAGCTGAGATTGTGTCTAGTGTGGTTGAGGAATAACAATAAAACCAGTAAGGCTGGAGCAGAGTAAATGAGAGCACTAGATAAGGAGACGAGGCCAGAGCG
Organism: Ceratotherium simum simum; assembly: GCF_057802395.1. NCBI lineage: Eukaryota > Metazoa > Chordata > Mammalia > Perissodactyla > Rhinocerotidae > Ceratotherium > Ceratotherium simum. Next base: position 12,438,952 of record NC_141940.1, read on the forward strand.
GTAATGTAGATGGGCAGATCATAGAAGTTCGTGTAGGCCAATATTAGGACTTCGGCTTTAATTCCAAGTGAATTAATGAGCCACTGGAGGTTTTGGAACAGACTAGTAAGTCACACTAAAATCCGACTTGCTTTTAGCAGGATCACCCTTGTTGTCCCATTCAGAATGGAGTTGGCAGGTGGGGTGGCAGGGGAGGAACAGGGAGAGCAGTTGGGCTGCTATTGCAATAATCCAGGAAAGAAATATTGGTGGTTGGACCAGAGTGGTAGCAGGGAAGATAGTGAGAAATAGTTGGATTCTGAGTAGATTTTGAAGGTAGAGACATTTGAATTGAATATTCACAACAATTCTGAAATGTAGACAAGAAAGATATTATTATTACCATTTTATAGATGAAGAAAAGGTAATCTTTTCTAACTTTGTAGGAGGATTTTATCTACTAGTTCTACATTTCCTTTTTGTTTTAGAGATACTTCATGTATATTGAAAAGCTGTGTACTTTTTTTCCGCTTTTATTGAGGCATGATTGAGAAATAAAAATTTTATATGTGTAAGGTGTACAATGTGATGTTTTGATATACATTGTGAAATGATTACCACAATCAAGCTAATTAATTATCCATCACCTTGCATAGTTACCATTTTTTTTTTTTTTTGGTGATGAGAACACTTGAGATCTACTCTCTTAGAAAATTCTAAGAATACAATACATTATTATTAACTGTAGTCACCATGCTGTACGTTAGGTCTCCAGAACTTATTCATCTTATAACCGAAAGTTTGTACCTTTTGACCAACATCTCCCCATATCCCTCACCCCTCAGTCCCTGGTAACCATCCTTCTACATTCTCTGTTACTGTAAGTTTGACTTTTTTAGATTCCACACATAAGTGAGATTATGAAATATTCATCTTTATCTTTCTGACATTTCACTTAGCATAAAGTCCTCCAGGTTCATTCATGTTGCTGCAAAGGCAGGATTTCCTTCTTTTTTAAGGGTGAATATTATTCCATTGTATATATATGATATAATATAATATAATACATAATTAAATTATATATCATATATAAAATAATATAAAATATAATTAAATTATATATAATATAATATATAAATATAATATATATAATTTTCTTTATCTGTTCTTCTGTCAGCAAACATTTAGGTTGTCCTAAAATTTACATAGCTTGGCTATTGTGAATAATGCTGCAATGAACATGGGAGAGCAGATATCTTTTCATAATACTGATTTCATTTCCTTTGGATATATACCTAGAAGTGGGATTGCTGGATTATATGACAGTTCTATTTTTTAACTTTTTGAGGAACTTCCATACTGTTTTCCATAATGGCTGTACCCGTTTACATTTCCACCAACAGTGTACAAGGGTTCCCTTTTCTCCACATCCTCACTAAAACTTGTTATCTTTTGACTTTTTGATAATAGTCATTCTAACAGGTGTGAGGTGATATGTCATTGTGGTTTTGATTTCCATTTCCCTGATGGTTTATGATGCTGAGCACTTTTCCATATACCTGTTGGTCATTTGTATGTCTCCTTTGAAAAAATGTCTGTTCAGGTCCTTTGCCCATTTTAAAATCAGGTTATTATTATTACTATTATTATTATTGCTATTGACTTGTATAGGTTCCTTATATATATTGAATATTAATTTCTTATCAGATATATAGTTTACAAATATTTTCTTTCAGTCTGTAGTTGCCTTTTCATTATGTTGATTTTTAATTTTCTTTTGCTATGCAGGAGCTTTTTAGCTTGATGTAGTCCCACTTGTTTACTTTTGCTTTTGTTACCTGTGCTTTCGGTGTCATATCAAGAAAATCACTACCAAGACATATGTCAAGGAGCTTTTCCCGTATGTTTTCTTCTAGGAGTTTTATGGTTTCATATTTCTACATTTTCTTTAGTACTTTATTTCAAGAAAGAGGAACACTAAGTTCATAGTACCACCGGTTCTCACTGGTCTAATAGTCACCAAGTGTTTGCTTTTCCACTTGAAATTGATGGCCTCTCAGCCCTCTGTGGAGTCCTAATTGAGGAAGAGAGCAATCACAGGGCTGTAGGCAATGCTGTACTGATAAATGTTTAACAACTGGTTCTCTGAAAAAACATGAAGGCCTGATGTTAAGGGTTGAATTGTATCCCCTCCAAAATTCATATGTTGAAATCCTAACCCCCAGTACCTCAGAATGTGACCTTATTTCCCAAAATTTACATTGCAAATATGATTATTAAGATGAGGTTATACTGGAGTATTTGGGCCCTTAATCCAATATGATCGGTGACCTTATAAAAAGAATGCCATGTGGAGAGAAAGAGACACACATAGAAGGAAGAGAGTGTGAAGAAACACAGGGAAAAACTAGTCATCTACAAGCCAAGGAGAGATGCCTGGAACAGATCCTTCTCTCACAGCCTTCAGAAGGGAGCAACACTGCAAGTCTTGATCTGAACTTCTAGCGTCCAGAATTGTGAGACAGTTTCTGTCGTTAAACCACCCAGTTTTTGGTAATTGTTACAGCAGCTCTAGCAAACTAATACACTTGATTTGTAGCATTTGCCTATTTCCATGGAGCAAATACTTCCGCTATGGCTAATTTCAACCTACCAATGTACTATCATCAATCGCAAAGTTATGAAGAGACACATACAATCAACTCTTTCAAGCTGGTTTGTGCCAGCACCAGCACACCACTGCCTGTGAGTCAGCAGATCACACAATCTGGGATCCCTATAAAGGCAGTGAGTAGGTAGGTGATCCTGGGGTAAACAGAAATGGCCCATTACAAAATAATGTTTATATTCTTGTTCATGCTCCACTCTCCAAGCTAATGACATTACATAAAGAAAAATGTGATGTGAAAAAGGAGAGGAGTGGAAGGAGGAAGTGGAGGAGAAGTGACAGAAACCGTATGGCTCCCCAAAACTAAACTATCTGTTCCTTTACAGAAAAATTTGCTAGTCCTGGAAGTGAAAAATAATTAGAAGCAGAGCAGCACTTGGTCAAGTTAATTCCACTCAGGGGAAAGATATTGGAAATAATTTTGGTAGGATTTATGCCATTGACAAAGCAATGAGGCCATCAGGGTCATAGCTGGTGTTCTGTATACAAGAGTTAGCTTGAGTCTGCTGACTCCACGGGGAGATCTGGGCGCTGTTGACCTACCTCTTCTTCTATTGGCTCATTTTAAGCTAGTATAGTAATTACATGGTTAGAAATATATATTCTCTCACCTATTCTCTTTTTTGTTGTTGCTGTTCTGTTTTTTGACATCAATCTCTGAAAGGAACCTTTAATTGGGAAAAGGCAGGGATTTACTTAGTTCCCTATGTAAATTGACCTGTAATCAGTGTAATCCCAGCAGCCTGCTACTTAGATTGTTCTTTCTACCATTACCATTGTCCATAACCATAACGGTAGTGAAAGTAAAGCAGGAATGCAGAAAATCTATTGATATTATTATTGTTATTCTCAATGTGGATTAAGTGTGCTTTAAAACTGCAAGCCTCATCCTGCATGAAAATAATTAAAACTTCTTTATGTAAAAGCACAGATAAAATGAAAATGTAAATAACCAGAAAAAAAGGGATGCATGTATCATACAATAATTGATTAATATATAAAGATTTTTAGAAAACAGTAATAAAGATATAAATGTCCAAACAGGAAAATGGGCAAAGATTTGGTGAGGTAACTCCCAAAAGAAAAATACATATGTTCTAATTTTACTTAGATGTTAATTGGAGTAATTACTGACAAATTGCTTGGTATATTTTTTCTCATTGCATTTGACACTAATGAAAGGAAAGAGAAACATTTCCATACCTTCAGCAAATATTTGCTGAGCACCTACTATGTGCTAGACATTGTATGTACAAACCCCCAGGAGTGTTAGCCAGGACTTTGTTCCTAATATGTAGGCTTAGCCTTGGGTAGGGGCACGTTAATAGCTCTTTTGTTTCAGTAACTCCTCCCCACTCTGCAAAAAAAAAACCCAAAATTAAAAGTTCCAGGTGCCCTGAAATCAACTCTAAATAGACTTTGGTTTAGAAATCCTGGATTCATGGGGCCGGCCCGGCGGCGCAAGCGGTTAAGTGTGTGCGCTCTGCTGTGGTGGCCCGGGATTCGCCGGTTCGGATCCCAGGTGCACACCGACGCACCGCTTGGCAAGACATGCTGTGGCAGCATCCCATATAAAGTGGAGGAAGATGGGCATGGATGTTAGCCCAGGGCCAGTCTTCCTCAGCAAAAAGCGGAGGATTGGCAGATGTTAGCTCAAGGCCGATCTTCCTCACAAAAAACAAAAAAGAAAAAAGAAATCCTAGATTCAAAGTCATGAGCTCAAGTACCTGTAGAGGTCAGACAGTTTATCTAAGACGATGAAGCAGCCAGGTGGTGAACTGGAGTGTTCCTGGCCTGTCTAAAGACAGAAGTTACTATTGGATCCAGGAAATTTTGCCTTGCAAGGTATGTGAACTAGTGTTGCCAGATCTTTGGGGGCAGGAAGAGGAAGTAGGTCTGGATTTTTACATTAAAGCTCCCAATTTTTACTTGTTGGAAACTAATGTTAAAAAAAAAAAAAAAAAAAGAACAATGTGAGGGCATTCAAAGAGGCATCTTCATTTGGTTTGTAGAATGAGTTTGACTGGTAGTTCTACATTTGGCTTGTGGAACTGAAGTTTGCAACATCTAGTCTGGGCCTAAAAAGGAATTAAGATTAGTCTAATCAACCCTCAGGGGGAGGTTTGGAGGCTGTGTGGTTTGGAGAACTCAAGCAGAGAAGGTTGACTCTTTCAGATTAGGAGAAGAGACAAGGGATAGTGGGTTTTCCTGTCAGAGACTTGTACTGACTTCACAAGCTGTGCTTCGAGGTGGCAGGGCCTTGGATATCAATGGCTGTGGCTGAGGTGGAATACTTAAGTGTACTTTGGAGAGCAGTGGAGGGGCAGGTAGGGAGCTCACCACTTGGATCCTGAGAATCATCATTGAGAAGGAGATCTCTATAGCCTTCTGTAGTAACAGTTCCTGAAAATCATGGAGGACCACAATTCAGCAGTGCTGCTGGAGAGCAAGAAAAGTCATGCTTTTAGTTCATCAGCACATCATCCAGTAATATATCCTTTATTTCTCCTAAACTCTAAAATTTCTATTGTCCTAGATTTGATTTTATTTTTAAAAAGAAGAAATCAAAGAAAATATATGCAATATATCTTATATCCCATATTTTCTGGAGCATTCTGTTTCTGCTTCAGTAGAAATCGAGAAATGCAAATTAAAATATGTTTTTCATCTAAAATTTAGCAAAAGATAAAAAATGAATCAGATAGTATTGTGTAACATTTTGAATCATAAATTCTAACTACAAATACCAAGTCTGCTACCTCCTAATTCTGTGTCTTTTGGCAAACAACATGTATCCTATAAACACATATTCTTTCTGAACCTCAGTTTCCTTATTGGTAAAATGGAGCTAATAATAAAACCTACTTCTTAGGATTGTTGGAGGATCAGTTAAGGTAATACATGTCAAGTACTTAGTACAGTGTCTGGCACATGATAAAAGTTCAATAAATGTTAGCTTTGATGACATTACCTATTAACATGTAGATAGTATTCAAGGTAGTGGCATGGTTGGGGGGCAGGATGAGGTAACCTTGAGGAGTCAGAGAGAAGCTATTTGTATGGCAGTGACATTGGCATGGCCCAGCAAGAGAACGGACAGAGGCATTTCAGAGGAGACAAAGCCAAGGAGAGAGTAGAGTGAATCTGAGGCCATGAGTGTGGCCCAATGAATTAAAACTGGGAACAAGAAGAGTGGGCAGAAATAATGCTACTAACTTGTGCAGACCAGAGTGAGACTTGAACTTCAGGTCAACTTGTTCTCAGAAGCAGCGTCATGACGTTTCTTCTGAGGATTTAAATTCTTATAGTGGCCTGTCACATGCTTACACCTTGGCAAAAAGGCAATAAACTTGACGTGTGCTGTTCCCTGTGTAGAGACTTGCTGCAGGGCACAGCTTTCCCTGAAACAGCCTGTTATGTATATTTTGTTTTTGTTAATGTTTCTGTTGTTAGTTTAAAACAGTTAAAATTCTAGAGCCAAAGCATAGCTTGGAAAGCTATATATGAAGTCTGAGACATTGATAGCCAATTTCTATGCTGAATTTCTGAATAAAGTGCAAGGTATAAAAATGTATTTTATTCCACTGTAGTATAATTTGTTTGATTACAAAAGTACGTATGGTTATCTTTAAATTCAGTGAATGTGTTTCTAGTTTATAGAATCAAATTTGCAGGTTTCATAGATTTGAAAAGAAGCCATGCATTTGGATGGATGATATATAGTTGTGACAAAATTGCTCTTCTCTTTAATCCCTGGGGCGAAGAACATGATTTGTTCCAGCAGGGATTTTGTGGAGGTTTCATCTTCTTTTCTTTATATTAAAAGCAACTGTGTATTGATTTCCAACCACATCTTGACATGTTCTTTAACATCTTGTTTTATCTTTTATTTAGTTATTTAAGGTCACTGATTTTGAGTAAATCTGAAAAAAGAAAAAACCCTTGGGTGTGGAAGACCTCAGCACAATCTTGAATTAGCTGGTAGTAGTTTCCATTTCTAATGCTGGCAGCCATATTCATTGAGTCACATTTATTCCATTAACTTTTCAGTGACTGATTTTCTTACTGGTAGCCAAGAGAATGGCAAAGATGCACCAGTGGCTAATTAAAATGAAGAATGCCTACTAACTCAACCCGCATCAGTTACTTGTACCAATCAACAAGATACCAGTAGAGGACAATGAGAATAAGAATATAGCCTTTTGGAATAATTGATGTTTTGGCAGCTGACAACATTCAAGCAGTGAACCATTATTAGAAGTAAATTCCAGGAAAAGTTTGACATTTAAAATAAAAATTGTTGGCATATAAACATTGGAAAGATCTTTGGAGGGGATTAGAACATGTGGGAAATTGGCTCAAGATAGGAAGATCTAATTTTTGCTAAGAACTATTATGTTCCAGTCACTGTGCTGGCCGTAGCACATACCTTATTTCATTTACTCCTAACAATATTTATGTGAGGCAGGTGCTATTATTACCTCCATCCTACAGATGAGGAAACGGAGAAGTTAATATGCTCAAGCTCATATGTTAGTGATGGAAGATCCATGGTTGTCTGGCTCCAAAGATCCTTCTCTCAATCATTAGGATTTATTGGTCACATTTAATTCCTTCCTAATAATGTAATCATTTTCCATGAATTGATTTTGAACCAGACAAACTAAATTTGTCAGAGAAATATGGTAAATGATGATAGGATTGTAATAATAGCTACCACTTCATGAGCATTTACTCTGTTCCAGATAATGTGCTGCGGTCTTTTATTTCTGCCTACCACACAGGCTTTTTTTCACAGCTTTATTGAGACATACTTCACATACCATACAGTTTACCCATTTGAAGTGTACAATTCAATGTTTTTAGTATATTTGCAGATATGTGCAAGTATCACCACAGTCTATTTTAGAACATTTTCAACACATCAAAAAGAAACCCTGTACCCTTTAGCTATCATTCCCCTATGCCCCCAACAACTTCTGCCCTTAACCGTATGCAACTATTAATCTACTTTGTCTCTATAGATGTGCCTGTTCTGAGCATTTCATATGAATATAATCATATAATATGTGGTCTTTTGTGTCTGGCTTCTCTCACTTAGCATAATATTTTCAAGATTCATCCACGTTACATCTATCAGTACTTCATTCCTTTTGATGGCTGAATAATATTCTGTTGTATGGATATGCCACATTTTGTTTATCTGTTTATCAGTTGATGAGCAATTGGGTTTTTCCACCTTTGAATATTATGAATATTGCTGCTATGAACATTAATGTACAAGTGTTTGTGTGGACATATATTTTCATTTATCTTGGAAATATGCCTAAGAGTGGAATTGCTGGGTCAAATGGTAGCTCTGTTTCACTTTTTGAGAAATTGCCAAACTTTTCCAAAGCAGCTGCACCATTTTACATTCTTACTCACGGTGTATGAGGGTTCTGATTTCTCTACATCCTCACTAACTGTTATGATTATCGGACGTTTTCATTCTAGCCATCCTAGTGGGTATGAAGTGGTATCTCTTTGTGGTTTTGATTTGTATTTTCCTGATGACTAATGATCTCAAGCATCTTTAATGTGCTTGTTGGCCATTTGTATATCTTCCTTGGAGAAATGTCTATTCATATTCTTTGCCCGTTTTTTTAACTTGGGTTATTTATCTTTCTATCATTGACTTGTAATAGTTCTTTATATGTTCTGGATAAGAATTCCTTATCTGATATATGATTTGCAGATATTTTCTCCCATTCTGTGGGTTTTTGTGCTATATTATTTACATGAATTATTTCATTTGATCTTTGCAACAGCCATATGAGATATAATCCCCTTCTTTTTTAGAGATCAGAAAATCAGGCTCAGAGTGGTTAAGTACCTAGCCTAACTTACAATGCTAATATGGGATGATTCCAGGATTTGAGCTTAGATCTCTACTGGAAGTTCAATTAAAGCTCTCCATCCTCTTGCCTTGATGCTTTATATACACTGTATGTATTTGATGAAAGAGATTGAATCTTAGGATTGCATTGCTCAGTCTATGCTTCACTCCTAGACATTCCGGTGGATAAACACTAAAAAGAAAAACACTTTGGGAATACTCCTCAAATTGATTCTCTGAGGACAGTGCTGATTCCCAGCAAGAAGGTATAGCCACAAAGATCCTGAGACAAGTTGAGTTGATGCTCTGAGTCTAAATTTATAAGCATGGGGAATTGTTCTTTTAGAAGACAATGACAAAGAGAAGCCTTCTAGTGTGAGCCAGATGCAGCCATGATTTTGGTTAAATGTTTGCTGGTAACCATACTTAGATGCGAACATCTGCCCACTGATGAGCTCCCTGGAGTTTTAGCAGGTGAATTTATGTAGGAAATACAACTCCAAGACTTCTTCCTGAGGAGAGATGTTAGGGGAAAAAAAAAAACAACTCTCGCTTTTCTTTCTTACGTTTTTTTTTTCTCCGTCAGCCATTTAGGAGGCCTAAGTAAATGCGTTTCTGTGTTGGCATACTACCACTACCCCTTGGCCTCTCTCCTTCCCCAGCTTTGGCTTTGCAGGTGCCCAGTAAGTGTTGGTACCTGCATCTGGGCCATGTGTGTGCAGGCATCTTGGGTTGTCCAGGAATAGTGCACGGCTCCATACGCCTATAATATCAATCCACTGACATTAAAACGCAATGCTGATATTTTTCATACACACCCACACTCCCGGGCATATACACTTCTCCTTTCAAATCTAGCCTCTTGATGACCTTATTAGTCTATCTTTGAAAGGCTGGATCATCATGCAGGATACATGATATTTAGAGGAAACATGTTTCTATTGGTGTTTCTGGATTCTTCTGGGTTCTAGGTCAATCTTAAGCAATTACCAGTCAGGAGGGCTTTACTCACCTCCCATACAATCACAGGGTTCATCTTGTCTCATCATTTTTACTTAAGTCACTACTCTGCAGATTATCTACCATTATCTAGACCCTTATTCACCTACTATTCTACACATAACAAAATTGGACCCAACTCTCTCCCCATCTTCATAAGCCCTTCTTTTCTGCCCTCTGTAACTCATAGTCTGTCCTTAAGAAACTCTCAGTAGCTTCAAATTCTTCTCTCAATGTTCCGTTTGTCTCTTGTTTATAACTGGAATACGGCTGTGCTTTGAGGAAATCACTTCCCCTGCAGTCCTCTTAAGTGAACATTAGTTTTTCTCATATACCCCAGGGAGTAGAGGTTGAGTAGGTGGCTGCTTTGCTCCTCATTGTCCAAACCATTTCTCTCGCTTTCTCCTTCAAAATCCAGAGTTCATTTGTAGTTCATGCTATTTGACAATATCATGTGCTACTCCTACTTTTTCCTTTCCCTTCATTCATTAGACATTTTAGCTCCTGAGTCACTTTCTTCCTGTCTACTTTTATTACTGCCACTATTTTGGCAACTTCAACATCTATCACGTGTGTGGATATTCATCCAACATTTCTGGCTTTGCAAATCTTTCATTCCCTCATCTCCAAAGATATTTTTATTCTATCATACTTAAGCCATTCACTTTAATGCTCATGCTCTAGACATTGTCATTCTCAAAAATTGTACCAACTCTGAAATCTTGATTTTAAAACATATATCTCTTGGGCTGCAACTGATTATTCTTCCTGCCAAGGTACCTCCCTCACATGCATGCATGCACACACAGACACACAACTCCAACAATTTTTCAACTTTGAACTCTAATCTATGAACTCTACTACTTTTCGCCATCAACTACCCTTCTTATTCCTCATTTCTTCATTTTGTACTAATTTAGAGTTCATGGCCCATCATTATTATCACTTACTTCCATAAATCTTCAACTTCCTGCCCACTTTCCCACCCTAGTACTTTCCTGGCAAAACCACAACCCTTGTTAAATCTAGCTATCTACTTGTTTTATTCCTGTACGCAAGCGATGAATGTTGCTGTAGAAATTTACAAGACTGAGCTGACTAATCGCACCTTAAATTCTTGACCACATATCTCAAATCAGCAATCCTTTCATATTATGTGCCCATTTCCATTATTCAAAGTGAATATTCAACACCTTATCCTCTCCTCAGTTTCTCAAAACTCCACCCTCACTCCTGTCATCTTATTACCTTACCTCATCACTTCACAGAAAAAACGGAAGAATCAAGAGAGAATTCCCTTATATCTTCCTCAAAAAATCCACCATCTTACCTGCGTTTGTAACTATACCATAAGCATTTCCTTCTCTTCAATACAACGTATAAACATTACTTGTTCTCATGTAAGGCCAATCCTCCTACTTTTACTATGGGTCCCATCTACTAGTACTCTGAATATCCTTCTTGCTTTCTCAATATTTTTTCTTCTACAATTATCTGTTTGATCTTTTATATCATCAATTTCATTGAATCATTCACATCAGCATACAGGTGTGCTCTAGAATCTGCCCTCTTAAAAATTTACTCTCTTGATACCAAATCCCCCTTCAACTATAGTCCCATATTTCTCCTCCTCTTAGCACCAAACCTCTCAAAAGAAATTGTCTATCCACCCCCACTTCCACATCTCACATTATCTCCTTAATACACATATTTAGGTTTATATTAAATCTTTTCCACTTTTTTAATCTCCTTTTCTTCAAAGTTACCAATGATCTCCATACTAACAAGTTCAATAGTCATTTGTTTCCATCTTACCTGTGAAAAATATTTAATAATATTGACCATATTTTCCTTCTTGAAACATTATCTGCCCTTTGCTTTTGTGATGCTCCATTCACCTGGGTTTTATTTCCCTGTTTTCAATTCTTTTGATTATATACCTAGGAGTGGAATTTCTGGGTAATATGATAAGAGTATGTTTAACTTGTTGAGGAACTGCCAAACTTTTCCACAGAGGCTGCGCCATTTTATGTTCCCACCAGAAGTATATGAGGGTTTCAATTTCTCCACATCCTTGCCAATACTTGTTATTTTCTGTCTTTTTTCTTAATTATAGCCTTTCTAATGGGTGTGTAGTGGTATCTCATTGTGGTTTTGATTTGCATTTCCCTAATGATTAATTATGTTGAGCATGTTTTCATGTGCTTGTTGGCTATTTGCATATTGTCTTTGGTGAGATATCTTTTCAAATTCTTTACCTAATTTTTAATTGAGTTCTTTGTATTTTTGTTGCTGAATTGTAAGAGTTCTTTCTGTAATCTGAATACTAGACTTTTATCAAATATGTGATTTGCAAATATTTTTCTCTCTTTCTTTGGGGTGCCTTTTCACTTTCTTGATGGTATTTTTTGCAGAAGAAAACATTTTAAATTTGGATATAGTCCAACTTGCTCTTTCTTTGTTCCTTGTACTTTTGGTGTATTATCTAAGAAATCATTGTTAAGCCGATTCTATATGTTTCTAATCTCCATAACTGACCACATTCAGTCATCAGATATGTTTATGAGCACTTATTATGTACCAGGCCCTACTCTAAATATTGGGGATAATAATGAACAGGATAGTGGAGACAGAGATTGATAGCTTATTTCCAGCATTCAGTTCTCCTCTTCTTCTTGGTAGACTACATTTTTATTTTTCTTTTGCAGTTAGGTGTGGTTATGTGAGTTTTTGTCAATGAAATGCGAGCAGAAGTAATGCATGACCCTTTTGAGCCTGGCTCATAAATATTCCCGTATACCTTCCTCCGTGTTCTTTTCTGCTTCTGCAGTTGGAGTGGAGATGGTCTCAGGAGTCCCAGCAGAGCTGGCAAAAAGTACTGTTTTGCCACTTACCTCAATAGGGGTGTGATGAGGATTAAATATGGTTATGAATATTTAGAATAATTCCTACATGGAGTTAGTGGTCAATAAATGTTAGTTTCTATAATTATTATTACAGTCTTTGGATGCTACAGTGATCATCTAGGAAGGGAAAAATGTAAGAAACCCCACATAATTCAGCAGATAGTGTAATGAGGTCTGTTCTCCTGTAGACAGGGTGTCAGACTTGCTGATGCTAGCAGGTTTTTCCTCTTTCTACACAGTTTCTCTGTTGATGAACCAAGACAATTCTAAGCCACTGAAATAATATTTAAATGACCATCATTTGGGAAATGCTAATCTAGTGGAAAGCAGCTTAAACTAAAGACAATATGGGAAACTTGGTTACAATGGTTATGAGAATTCTAAATTGTTCTAGAACATCTCGCTTTTACTCAACACTATTCTATAAAAGAGCCCCAACACTTCCTCTTCCCCTGATTACATATATCTGATAAGAAAGCTCAAGTATGCTTTTCTGTGGGGCCAGTAAGAAGTTCAGACCATGCAAGCCCTGATGTGTGTGGGAACACGCACTCCAGTTTCATCCCTTTACTCCCATAAAAGCCAAGTCAGTCTCCTTTCTCTGCTTCTCAAGTCATTCTTGAACCTGCCCTGCTCTCCCCAGAAAGCCTCATTATGTGAGTAATAAACTTTGTCATACTCTCTGGGTGCATGTGTCATCAGTCTTGACAGTCAAACCAAATTTTAGGTGAAGGATCTATGCTGTCTCCGTGGAGTGATCACAACAATTGGCCCTGTGAGCAGGACATCGAGGTGCAGTCCACTACCACCAGGGGTCTTTCTTCTCTTGCTTTGGGTTTCTGACTGGCTCCGCTGTATGCTGGTGAGCATGCACTTTGAGCTACTGCCTGCTGGCTAGCTTGTGCTTTGAACTATGCTTCTTTGTGCTGCATTTGTGAGTCCTACAAGGCATCTGCTAAAGATTTGACTGATATAAGTCAGTTTAGCAAGTTGGCATATAGTGACAGGATTATTGGATTGGAGCCTGCCTTAAAACAGTCCTGGATCATGTGTCTCATCCTGGACCTATTTCTGAGTCTCAGATTGCATCATGTGTCTCAATTCTAAAAGAAGATGTGACTGACACTAAGTTCAAGGGAATGACTCTCACCTTGTGAATACTGGTTGTGTCTTAACTAGGTGTTGGCCCCCTTTCTATATAGAGCTCAGGAGAAAGATCAATAGTCTGTTCAATATACAGGCCTATTGGATGGCATTCATGTGGAGAAGAGCAGTCACTGTGTGGGATGCTGAAGTCACACTCTTAAAAGCAGATGACTCCCTAGGACCTTACAAAATGCTTCTGCTGCTGCTGCCTAGGCCTCTGTCACCAAAAAAAAAAAAAACAAAATCCTGACTCTCAGGGTTCTAGAGAGAAATATCCATGACACCCCTGTCACAAAGCCAAGGAATTAATTCAGACATTTCCATGGGGAGGTCTAGAACCCTGATGGTACTGACTTGATTTAAGGTTCTCTGGAAGAAGAAACTTATAAATATGAGCAGGGTAGAGAGGAACCTCACCAAAGTGTATCCAGTGACCACGCACACACACACACACACACACACACAGAGGCATATAACCTGGGAAAGTTGCCTGGTAGAACCAAGTGTTGGAGGGAAGTGTGATAATTCACGTATCTACTGAGACTTAAATATAGGTATATTTCCTCAGAGGGATTTTAGGAAAGACATCCAAAATACTAGGTAATGTGCTGCTTTATTCACAATAACCAAGATGTGGAAACAACTTAAGTGTCCATCAATGGATGAATGGATAAAGAAGATATGGTGTATATATACAATGGAATATGATTCAGCCATGAGAAAGAAGGAAATCCTGCCTGTTGCAACAACATGGAAGGACCTTGAGGGCATTATGCTAAGTGTAATAAGCCAAACAGAGAAGGACAGATACTGCATGGTATCACTTATATCTGGAATATAAAAAGAAAAAGTCAAACTTACAGAAACAGAGAGTAGAAAGGTGTTTGCCAGGGGCTGAGAGGCGGGGGAAATAGGGGAGGTTGGTAAAGGGTACAGTAGTCCTCCCTTATCCACAGTTTCTCTTTCCACAATTTCAGTTACCTGTGGTCCAAAATTATTAAATGGAAAATTCTAGAAATAAACAATTTGTAATGCGTTTTAAATTGTAAGCCTTTCTGAGTAGAGTATTGAAATCTCGTGCTGTCCCACTCCATCCCTGCCTGGAGGTGAATCATCCCTTTGTCCAGCAGATCCATGCTGTATATACTACCTGCCAGTTAGTCACTTAGTAGCCGTCTCGGTTATCAGATCGACTGTCGTGGTATCACAGTGCTTGTGTTCCAGTCACCCTTACTTTACTTGATAATGGCCCCAAAGTTCAAGAGTAGTGATGCTGGCAATTGGGATATGCCAAAGAGAAGCCGTAAAGTGCTTCCTTTAAGTGAAAAAGGTGAAAGTTCTCCACTGAATAAGGAAAGAAAAAAATCATATGCTGAGGTTGCTAAGATCCACGGTTTCTTTTATTACAGTATATTGTTATAATTGTTCTCTTTTGTTATTAGTTATTGTTGTTAATCTCTTACTGTGCCTAATTTATAAATTAAACTTTTTGTAGGTATGTATGTATAGGGAAAAACATAGTATTATATAGGGTTCATTACTATCCACGGTTTCAGGCATGCCTTGGGGATCTTGGAATATATGCCCCGTGCATAAGGGGGGACTACTGTACAAACTTTTAGCTATAAGATAAATAACATCTGAGGATCTAATGTAAAATAAACAAAGAAACAAAAACAAAACAAAACAAAAACCTCCAAAACTATCAAAGTCATGAAAAACAGGGAGTCTAAAAATCTGTCATAGACAAGAGGAGCCTAAGGAGGCCTGACATGATGACTAAATTTAATGTGGTATCTTGGATAGGATCCTGGGACAGAAAAAGGACATTAGACAAAAACTAAGGAAATCTGAATAAAGTACAGACTTTAGTTAATAATACTGTTTCATTGTTGGTTCACTAAGTGTAACAAGTGTACCATACTAACGTAAGACGCTAATAATAAGGGAAATTGGGTGTTGGGTATATGGGTATTATCTTCACAATTTTTCTGTAAATCTAAAACTGTTCTAAAATTAAAAGTTTATTTAAAAATGCAAAATATTAGATAATGATGAAAGCTGGCAGACAGAATGAACCACTGAGTGGGGGTGACCATGGGAAATGGCTTGGAAGAAACACCCTCTCCCTGCCATGTGTGCCACAAGAGTTGAACCAGAGGAGATGAGGAAGAGTGAGAGGTCAGTCTGGGAAGGCTCTTTATGGGGTGTAGAGGAAAATCCCTCTTTCTCTAACCAGAGCATCTAGACTCTTCTGCATCCTTCCCCTCCCCTCCATGGATTATCAAGACTAGTGCTTTGTGATGTCAAGCCACCTCAGGGCTACCATTGGCTGAAGGAATTCCTTGCTGACCAATCAAAGCTGAAGGGTGTGGCTCCTCATTGTCCTGGGAGGGTATATATAGGGAGGTCAGTAGCCCTGCAGTAGGCTACCGTTGCTACAACATGGCAGAGGTGACTGAGAAAACAGAGGAGCCTGGCTCAGATAGAGAACCCACGACGACAAGCACAAAACAACAAACTCCGTGCCTCAGAGGGACGAAGAATGGCATCCCTTGTCAATTTGAGGGAGAAGAAGCTGACAAGGTCAGATTACCCTACTCAAGCGCCTTCTCTTCTTCCCCATTGATCCTCCACCCAAGACCCTTACCCTGCCCTTGCCTGGCACAAACCCCCGCTTCAATCCAAACCTATTCTCTTAAAGTCTCCCTTCCCATCTACTCCCCATCCTCTTCCCCAAAACTAATGTTCTTCTGGCTCACTTTGTTTCCCTACCAGTTGAGGAAAATATTGGCAAAGGTGAAACCAACCCTTCAACAGAATGCAGACAAGCGTAAGAGAGGGAAAAAGTCGGAGATAATAGTCTTTTATTACAGGCGGAATAAAAAAAAGAGTGAAAATCAGTCAAAAAAGGATGAAGAAAACCTGGAGGAGTCTCCCACTTCAAGTACTGCCCTGTGCCTACCGGGACCAAGAGACCCCTGTCCCGGCGAAGATGCACAGGGGGAGTGGTAACCTGGGTGGAGACCAAAATTGACACCAGTGGTGACCTGTCTAGAGACCAAATAAAGTTGTCACATGTTGATGATTAAAATACCAACAAGCTGTAAAAAGGAGATGTGTGTGTATCTCTGCGTGTTCTCTGATGATGGCAAGGGAGGGGAAGAAGGGAAGGAGCAGGTGTGTGAGAAGGGAGGGAGGTAGAATCCTGCAAGTTTGGGGCCCAGCCAGTCCTTAGTTAGCCAGACATTGGGAATAAGGACTAGGTAGGACTGAACACTGAAGACAAATTTCCTCCTTAACACTATCCCACTGGCAAGGAAGAAAAGGACTTGGTGTTTCTGTGCATGTTTGTGGGGGAAGGTGGCCAGATGGGGAGAGGGGTGATGTGTGGGGGGTGGCAGTGAGTAATAATGAATCTGATTCCATTTTTAATGTTTAACTACTGATAGCTTTTAAGCCTCATTCCTTCCTCTTCCGCTTCTTGCCAACATCTGGGCAAGCTAATAAAAACAGCCAGGGAGTTACTGAACATAAAATAGAAACAAATAGATATGCTTAACCTTAACCATTGGAACTATTGCCTTGCCTAAATTCCCCATAGTCAAAGCACTCATTGCCCTAAACTATTCTCTAGTGCATGATCTGACCCAATGAGTAATAAAATTAAGAATTTGGCACTTATAATCAGCTTGTAAAAGTGTGACCCTGTGGACTGTCCTCCCTCGTTAAAATAATAACACCTTCCAACCCAGTTACAAAAAAAAACAAAAAAAAAAAGCTCAATCTAAATGAAAACAAGGCCTTCACAGATTGAAACCCATTACATAAGACCTATTTAGAGAAGGTGTGATTATCCCCACTGCTTCTGCATTCAACAGCCAAATTTTACTTGTTCTTAAATCTGGAAAACATGAATGGTGCCTCAGTGTGAATTTTCATACCTTTAACATCATGATCCCATCTATTAGGGCTCCATATCTAATATTATTGAAGTTACTGATTCCATCCAATAAGTAACTGGTAAATACTGTGCAGTCATAGCAAAGTATTTGGTTAACATATTCTATTCAGTGCCTATTTCAACAGCCTCTTAGCTATAGATAACCCTCACCTTAAAGGGACACAATACACCTTTACCTCAGTACTCAGTGGCGTACCTCTCCACTCCTGTCATCTCACATAATCTTTGCAGGTAATATCTTAACCATGTCTAGCTTTTTTCAGGTGTACAATTATGGCATCATATTGATGACATCCTCCTTTGAGGAGATTCATATGACACACTTATTCAGGACATAAAAATATTCACAAAGGAGCTCACAAAAAGGGGATGATCCATTACCCACACAGATAGTACAAGGTCCCACCACCTCAGTAAAGTTCTTGAAAATTATTTGGTAAGCTGAGGGCTGCTCTAATCCTGACAGTGTCACGAAACAGCTTTTAGCCTTCTTAGTACCCACATTGTTAAAAGACGCTGACATTTTTGGATTCTGGAGGCAACATTCCTCATATACCAATTTTATTTAAGTCTGTTCTTTCTGCTACTTGCAAATAGGCTCAACTTGAATGGGACTCCCTGCAACAAAAGGCTCTAGAATCTGTCTAAACTGCCACAGAACAGGCCCTCCTGTTAGGGTCCCCTAGAGACTCCTTCACTGTAGAGGCTTTAGCAACATTCTCTCATACTTCTTGGAGTCCCTGGACCATCCATGATGGCCATTAGTTGCCCATGGACTTCTGATACAAGGAACTGCCCTCTTTGGCCCAATACTATATGCCATTAGTGTGGCAAATTGTGGACACATACTGGACTTTCCTGGAAATAGAGGCTGTCTCAGGTCCTGAACCTCTGACCCTCCGTATCCAGCTGATAATTATGCCTTTGAACATGGAAGCAGCACTCTGCTAGCTTGGCACGGCTAGTGAGGTCTCCTTGCTACAGGATGCAGCCAAATCTGGACCCTCTGCATATCCAGGAGAGGGTAACTTCCCCTGTGCTAGGTCCCTTGCCAGATGCCACAGTGCTAGGAGAGGTCATCTGTCTCTTAGAAGAATTGGACGCTTGAGGAGCCCCTTAGGATTAACAGAGTGAATGCCAAAGGGAGTTCATTCACTTAACCCATGATATCACCACTATCACACTTAATGGGGCTTGCTTGAAAGCTGCTGCTTTTCATCCCTTAACCAGGGTGTTTCTGATAAAGGACAGCCCCCAAGGGGCAGCTCAGTTGGCTGAACTTTAGGCAGTCATCTTAGCACTGGATGTCTTGGCTGGCAATTGACCTCATCTGCACATTTTTTATAGATCTTTGAGCCGTTGCCAATGGTCTGACCATCTGGGTTGGGTGAAGGGGTAGTTAAGAGTGTTGGTGGGGGGCAGAAGACAGCTGCTTTAGCCAGAGGGTGTGGGGAAATATTCTCTGAGGAGTTGATATTTGAATCGAGACCTGAGTAGTGAGATAGAGTCAGCTGTGTGAAGACTTTGAAGAAGAGCATTTTAGGTAGAAAGAATAGCAAGTAGCAATGCCATGAGGTAAGAACCAGAGCAATGTGTTGAGGAACAGCAAAAAGGCGAGTGTGACTGGAGTACACTGAGAGAAGGGCAGAGCAGAGATAGACGACTGAGACTGGAGAGGCTGGCAGAGAGGAGGTCTCAGAGGAATTTGCAGGGTAAGAACTTGGATTTTATTTTATGTGCAATGGAGAGCCACTGGATGGTTTGATACAGGAGAGTGATGTAGTCTGATTTATGTTTTAGTAAATTCACTGGATGTTGTGGACTATGTAGGACCAGAGAAGTGACAGGCTGTTGCAACAATACAAGTGTGAGATGATGGTGGCTGGGGCTAGGGTTGTAGCAGGGGGAATATAACTTAGTCTCTAGCAGAGCAATTTGGAGAATAGAATTTGAAGTCCAATCTCAATTTACAGCTTCACCACCTAAAAGCTATTTGACCTTGAGTAACTTTTTTAACCTCTGTAAGACTTAGTTTCTTCATCTGTAAAATGGGAATGGTGATGGTGTGTATCTATGTCTGAGTGACTGTGGGACTGAATGAGGTAACTAATGTAAAACATCTGACATTATATTAGACCCATAATAAGCATTTGATTAAAAGTCTTCTGTTACCATCATCAATAATATAAATGAATAAGTAAATAAATAAATGCTCCTTCTTGCTTCTTTCTCCCCCACTCCCCAAGAGCTAGTGTGTCTTGTGTGAGCTGCTGTTAACCAGGACTACTGAGCCTTTGTTTGGTTTCCTTGAAGACACAAGTATTTTTGACACCTTTCCTCAATGGTCAGGCATTCTAAAACCTTTAGATACTTCATAATAAGTGTCTGTGTGTGGCTTACAATTAATTTATACAATGAAGTGGCGGTAGTGGCTGATCTCTAACGTTCTGTCTTTCTACCTAATGAATCATCGCTTGAATACCTATCCTCTTCTTTCCAACCTGCTTCCACAAGGTCCTAAATGAGTAGCAACTGATATTTCTTCCCTAACTGCAAACATAACCTGCTGAACTTTGACAGTTGCTTCCTTCCATTAAATGCAACTTTGAGTTTTTCTCTCCTCAGAGAAATCTGCTTGCATTTTTCGAAGCAGATTCTCCTTTTATTACTTCCTGATCAGAATCCTTCCAAAGTCCCTTGTTCCCTTGATGCTTTTATTTTCTCTTTTTGGTCTCTGATATTTGCCCATCTTTCCACATTATCATAATTTAGGACTATAATTAATAAGCTTTTTACTGCCTCCTCCACATCTTTGATGAATGAGTGAAATAGGACTAGATGTTGTTCCCTTGGTCTTTGAAGGGATTGCTCTCCCTTCCCCACCTAGAGCTGGTGAGTGATGAAAGCTTACTCATTCTTCAAGGCTAAGTTCAAATGGCGCTTCCTCTCTGGAGCCTCTCCACCACCAGCCAGCAGAATTAGTTGCTCCTATTGTCCTACAAGTAATTATGTTAAAGCAGTTACCATGTTGCATTAGAATTCTTCGTTTACGTATTTGTCTCCCCCAATAGACAACATACAACAGCAAGGAGTGTATTTCATTCATCTTTGTAATCCCAACTACCCTAACACAGTATCACGGTGGCTGCTCAATGCATGTTTGATGAACAACCGAAGGAGTGAGTGATCAAATCATCCTATATATACTGGACCATTTCTTTAACCTTCTCTGTAATGTTTGCTTTAGAAAATATTCAACTTAAAATTTTATTGTTCATTTAAATTTAAAAATTTTATTGTTAAAAATTCAAAGCTTAGGGAAGAAAATTAAAAAAAAAACCCTAAACACCAAAAACCTAAAACACCCTGCAATATGCACAGTTTTGGCAACTATCTTTCTGTACATGGCTCTACACATATATGAACACTTATTTGTACATTTACATAGAATAATTTTATATATGTATATTTTTAATGTTGAGAAAACTTTTACCTCTTTAGGATTTTTGCATTTCTTTACCTCCTCCTACACTGGATAACCAATGTTAAAAGCCTGGTGTGCATCTTTCTGTATCTTTGACCATGTTGGTACAATGATGTAACATATATACATATACAGACAAGTGTATGGGGCACTATTTTACTCTTTACTGCATCTTGTATTTCTCACTTAGAAACACTTCATAGAAATTTTTTCCACATCATCTGGTATAGACAACATACTTTTTAAAGTAGCTATGTAACATGTGATGGTTTGAATGAAAGTCAACCTACTGAACCATCCCTCTATTGAGAATATTCAAGTTTATTCCAGTTTTTGGCCACCGCAAAGAATGTTGCAATCAATCTGTATATATATATATATATATATATATATTTGTTTTGTTCATATTCGTTATTGTATATTTGTGCTTTTATTTCTATGGAATAGGGCCCCAGAAATGGAATCGCTAAATCGAAGTTTCTGTGAATTCTTAATTTTAATAGATGTTTCCAGATTGAATTCCAAATGACTTTAATACTTCAATTTCCCTCAGCAAATGTATAATAGGTTGAACTCCACCACCCTCCAGCAATATGTGATAACATATTTAGCAGTCTTAAAGTGATATTCCCTTGTTATTTTAATTTCAATATTCCTGACTGTTTATGAGGTTTGAGTAACTTCACTTGTTTATTGACAAAGTGGATTTCTTCCTCTGTGAACAGCCTGTCTTACACTTTTTAAACACTTTTGATTGTTTTTTTTTTCTTATTAATGTGCAGGATTTTTTTTATATGTTGGATATGAACCCTTTATCTGTAATATGTGCTTTAAAAATTTTTTCCTCTATTATTTGTCTTTTGGTTTTATCTTTACTTTTCCCATATGATTATATTTTAAGTTTTAAGTACTCAAATATGTCAATCCTTCCTGTATAGTGTCTGGGATTTCTGGATTGAATAAAGAGTTTTTTTGACTCTTAGATTATACATAAATTTTCAAAAAAATCTATATTTTATTAATTTTAACAGTTTCATCTTTAAACTATGCAGAATTTTATTTATTTGTGTGAGAGAGGAGTCCAAAATTATTTTATCCTTTCTAATAAATATAAATAATAATGTATGCTATATTACTAAGAAGAAAATAAAAATAGAGTCAAAAAACAAAACAAAACCACTTTATTTTGGATTCAAATCTAGCTCTAAAACTTACTAAGTGTCGCCCTGAGAAAGTCACTTACTCTGTGTGAACCTCTTTTTTCTCCTTTGTAAAAGGAGATAATAATGTCAACATCACAGATGTTTTATAAGAATTAAATTAGGTAAAGTATATCCAGCACAGTTACTGGCATATAGTCAGAGGTCAACATATCATAGCTATAATGGCTATTATTTACCTCTCTCTGAAATGCATCTGCCTTGAACACACTTAGGAACACTGATGAGCTCAGTTGTGTTGTGCATCATGGCTCATTTTAATCTTGTCTCTTCAACAGTGTTTTTATTCTACAATGCTCCTAAAGTTAAAAAAAAATACCGATACAGGAAGTTGGCCTCAAAGATATTATCAACCAGACAGAGTCATACTGAGGTGAGTATTAAAGGACAGACCAAGGTGGCCTAGATTCACCTCACACAGAAATACATCATTGCACAGAGCAAAGAGATCTGCTAGAAGCTCCTGCTTCTAGCAAATATGACAAAGATGTTAATAAATGTGATGACTCGGGAGGCAAACATGTTTGAGGCTCTGAATCTCCAGCGAGTATTTGAGAGAAACACTTTACTCTATATGGCTGAGGGAAATTAACTCAAAGGGCCCCAACTTGGGTTCCCTTCATGCCCCAAATACCATCACTGACAGAAGTGGAATTTGTAGTCAGTGCTAAGTGCCCCCTTGGAGATCATTCCTCATTTCACAAGAAGGTGGAATAACTTTCCAGAGCAGTTATTTTATCTGACCAGCACTTGCCATTGCTCTTACTCTGTGCCAGTAACTTTTCCTGAGGGATTTCCACAGAGTCTCAATTTGTTTAATCTATACTATAGCTTAAGACAAAGGTATTATTAATACTATTTTGTCGATGATGAAACTGAATTACCAAGAAGTTAAAAAACTTTTCCACAGGTCCACAGCTAATAAATGGCGGATCTGGAATTTGAACCTAGGCAGTATGGCTCTGGAGTCAATGCTCTTAATTACCACATGATGGTGGTCATTATATAATACTCTCTTGGAAACTAAGCAGGCGCCATAATTACCTTCTGTAGACTAAATAGATGAAGGCAGTATTTTAACTATTTTTTATTTGTTAGTTTAGACCAGGAGTTTTAATAGTTTTAAAATTCTTTGAATATTTAAAAACAGCCACTGAAAAACTGATAAACTGAATATGATGTTCATCTGGAATAATAACTACATCAGACTAAGATATGCTAAGAAGTTTGAATGGGATCTTGTTCTGGCCAATTATAGTAGTAAAAGATGCTCTCCTACTAGAGAAGATAGATCTAGCTGATATATCTGAGAATTCAGATGGAGACTTTGGTATGTTTATTTTATATTAAAGTTGAATTTTCAAATTAGGGATGAAACAATCATCTGTTTAGTAAACTGTGCTGGGACAATTGTTTTCCATTTGATGCTAAACATATCATAGTAGTCTCTCAACATATAAAAAATACATTCCAGATGGATTAAATATCAAAACATGAAAATTAAAAACCATCAAAGTACTGGAAGAAGATCTAGGATATTAAGTGTTATACCTTTTGACATTCTTGAGAATGATAAAAAAATCGGGAGTCATAAAGAAGAGAGCTGATAGGTTTGTCTTCATTAAAAACACACACACGGACACATAAATAGGTCACAAAATACCATAAATAAAGTTAGATTATAAATTTAGAAAAAAAAGATTTTCAACAATATTTAATAGAATATATATATTATTTAATAGAAAATATATATATATATATATATTCATCTACGTGGACTGCCATAACACAATACCACAGACTGGGTGGATTAAACAACTGAATTTTTTTTCTCACAATTCTAGAGGCTGGAAGTCTGAGATGCAGGGTGCCCATGGTTGGCTTTTGGTGAAAGCTCTCTTCCTAACTTGCAGACGGCTGCCTTCTTGCTGTGTCCTCACATAGCAGTGAGAGCGTGAACTCTCTGGTGTCTCTTGTTATAATGACACTAATGTTAACGGATCAAGGCCCCACCATTATGACCACATTTAACCGTAATTATTCCCTTAGAAGCTCTGTCCCCAAATACAGCCACACTTGGAGTTAGGGCTACAACATATGAATTTTGCGGGGACACAAACATTCAGTAAATAACAAAACATATGTTTGTATATATATAAATACCAAACCATGGTGGTTATTTATAGAGATAGAAATCTTTTCAAATCACGATGAAACCAGAAATAAGCTAATGAATAACCAGGCAAAGGTTAGAAAGATAATTCAGGGAAAAATCATGCAAATGACTAAAAAAACACATTAAAAAGTTACTTAATCTCATTTGTTTTCTACAAAATGCAAATTTTTTCTCATTCATACTGACAAATATATAAATGATTCTTACACACACACACACAATGGTATCAATGGTAAGCAATTCCGCTGGCTTGCTTGTTGCCAGATACTATGCTAAGCACTTTACCTGAATTATTTCATGTTACTGTCAAACAACATTGTGAGAGATGCATCTTTATCCCCAAGCTACAGATGGGGAACTTGAGACCAGTGAGGTGAGGTCAGATGCTTTGTTCCAGGTCATGTAGATTACAAATGGTAAAGCTAAACCAGAACCTGGATCTAGATTACTTATTTCTGTGGCGTCTCATTAGTGACAGTAACAGCAAACACTCTTACTAGATGATAGACACAGTTCTAAGCACTTCATGTGAATTAATGCATTTAATTCTCCAACAGCCTAATGAGGTAGCTACTATATGATTATTATCTCCATTTTGCAGATGAGAAAAAAGAGGCAGAGAGAGGATAAATAACTAGCAGTCAGTGGAGTCAGAATTCAAACCCTGCAAGACTGACCCTAAAGCCCACAGGCCTAGACTCCACCCTATAATGCTGAAATGCTAGAGCCTGCTGCTTGGGAAGATTTAGAGTCTGAAATAGAAATTTGCCTTTGACTTTTGAAAAGAAAATATTTCTTTCAAACATATCCACAGTCCGGCATGTTAATCCACATCTTCACCCATTAGGGTCTATTTTCGTTGGAGGAAAAACAATGGTTCTTATTGATAGGATTAAAAATAAGCAATCTCACTGTAGGGAAATGTCAAAAACTGTTAATAAAGAGAGACTAATTTTCTTTTCCAATAAGTAAAGCAGGGGGAAAGTGAAATATCATCATTTTCCTTTAGACTCTAATGCATTCTCAGTGACCTCCCTGCAATTTTCTGCATTAGCTCAGTGATAGTAAATAGTGTGTCAGCTATTGACCAGCATTCATAGATTGTTATACATCAAGAGCAATAAATATTTCTCACCTACGTATGACACTGAGGTGGCAAAAAAAAAAAAAAAAAACCCTGTAGTCTTTGTGCTCTCTAATCAGTGGTGAATGAAGTTAATTTGAGACATTTTGGAATGAGAGGCTGGGCTTTTGCCAAATAGCAATCATAACAAGCATTACCCTTTTGCTGCTGACAGGAAAGTTCAAAAATTCCATCATGTCCCAGTTTCTCAGCAGTTGATAAAGGTTAATAAAACAGGATTTTAGGAAAGCAGTGGTTCTACATTTTTTATGCTTTTAAAGGACAATTCTTGTTAGTTCCACTTGGCTCAGTCCTCAGACTTTTCTCACATTCTAACTGGAGCTTGTCCCTTTTCTCTGCTTTGCGTGGGTCAATAAACCATGGATAGAGCTCTCAGTTCTGATAGCCAAGGAGAAGGAGGTTGCACTTTAAAAAAATTTGAGTTGGTGACAGTAAATAGCAGAAGGAGATGAGATTTGAACTGAAGTCTTGTGGGAAGATACCATCCCATCCGCTTCATGGAATCATAAACATTACATTAGGATGGGCTAAAGATTTCTTACTAGAACGGCTGAGGTAGCTGGGTGGTGAATTTTTTATGGGCTTTCACGAATGTCAAGAATTTTCCTCCAGGATGAGGCGGCACCAGAGCTCCTTTAACAGCGTTGACATGCTTCATGCTCTTACTCCTCAGCAATTTGATGTTTAAATGTGAATAACACTTGTTTCAGGAAGTATTATTTTGACTTTCAAATTATTTTGAGAATATGCTACATGGCAAAATGTTATTGCTTTAAGAATATAAGTATACTCAGCTTGCAAACAATGAACACTGAGTTCACAATGATAAGTTGTTTCAGAGTATATTTCTTCTGACTTAATTTCTCTGAGACTCAGTTTTTCCATTTTCATTTTTATGTTTATTTTTATTATGATAGTTCAATAGCCTTTTATATGAGATTTATACAAAAAACAAAATACATACGAATCTCATTTGGAAAAAATTTCTTGTTGTATCTTTGTAGACAACATGAAAAAATAAAAACATGACTGGGTTTCAACCTGGTTGAATAAACCTAACTGGATGGTAGTTCCACTAGAGAGAGGTTTCTCATGGAATGTCACAGGACGCTAGCCCAAGCTCTGTCCTGATTATCATTATTATCGGTGATTCAGATAAAGAGATTGAGTACTTGCTCATCAAATTAATGGATAATACAGAGTTCTAAGGGACAACAAGTACAGTCACGCACCACGTAATGACGTTTCAGTTGATGATGGACCGCATATATGACGGTGGTCCCATAAGATTAGTACCATACAGCCTCAGTGTGTAGTAGGCTGTACCATCTAGGTTTGTGTAAGTGCACTGTATGATGTTCACACAATGACGAAATCACCTAATGACACATTTCTCAGAATGTATCCCTGTCCTTAAGCGATACATGACTCTACATTCCAGTGCCACATAATGACGTTTTGGTCAATGATGGACTACATATATGATGGTAGTCCCATAAGATTATAATAGAGCTGAAAAATTCCTATCGCCTAGTGACGTCACCGCTGTCATAACATCGTAGCGCAACGCATTACTCAGGTGTTTGTGGTGATGCTGGTGTAAAGAAACCTGCTGCCCTGTCAGTTGTATATACATTACATATAATTAGGTACAGTAGATAATACTTGATAATGATAATAAATGACTATGTTACTGGATTATGTATTTACTATACTATACTTCTTATCATTATTTTAGAGTATACTCTTTCTATTTACAAAAAAAAAAACTTACTATAAAACAGTATGCCGCGTTACACTGGCAGCACCTCACACATCTCATGTATATCATGTCTCTTTATTACATCATTTTCTTTTGTGCTTGATTTAATCTTGTGTTGTTTTGATTGTTTTCTTCATAAGCATACAAAATTCATTGCTAATGTTACCAGTAAGAGGTCAAGTTGAGTGATGGACATGGAAAAGCAATTAAAAGTGACTGAGGACTGTGAAGGTGGAAAATTGGTGATGGTTTTTGCTTGCCAGTCAGGCATGTCCCAGTCCACCATAGCTACAATCTCTAAGAACAAGAACAGATGATGGAAGCTGTTAAAGGCTCTGCTTCATTGAAGGCAACAACACTAACAAAAATTCAAGGAGGGCCACTATTAGACATGGAGAAACTTCTAATGACCTGGATTGAAGACCAGACACAGAAGCATATTCCTCTCAGCACCACGACGATCACAGCCAAAGCAAAATGTTTGTTTGCAATGTTGAAATAAAAGGCTGCACCTGACTACAATGTTGAATTTACTGCTAGCTCTGGGTAGTTTAAACAATTCAAGAATTGTTCTTCATTACATAATGTGAAAGTGAGTGGTGAGTCTGTGAGTGCTGATGTGAAGGCAGCTGAAGAATTTTTGGAAACTCCAGATAAGCTGATTGTGGAGGAAAATTACTTTCCAGAGCAAATATTCAATATGGATGAAATCTCCCTATTCTGGAAACAGATGCCTGAAAGGACTTTCATACATAAGGAGGCCAAGTCAATGCCAGGTTTCAAGGCTTTTAAGGAGACGATAACAGTCTTGCTTGGGGGCAATGTTTCACGCTACACATTGAAACACTCTGTGATCTGGCACAATGAGAACCCCAGGGCCTTCAAGTGTATCAGTAAGCACACCGCCAGAGTACTACAGGAGCAATGAGAAGTCATGAATGACCCAGCTCCTCTTCCAAGATGCCCTTATGAAATGCTATGCAGCAAAGTGGAGAAATACTGTTTGAAGAATAACATACCTTTCAAGATTTTGCTTATTATTGATAATGGTCCCTAATATCCTCCTTTTTATTGGAGATCTTCATCCCAATATCACAGCAGTAGTTCTCCTCCAAACACCATCTCTTTGATCCAACCAATTGATCAAGGAATTATAGCAGCTTTTAAGGCCTATTGCCTGAGGAAGACCTTTGCCCAGACTATTAAGCTGCAACTCAGGAAGACACTGATGCAATTCTGGAAGGATTACAACATCTACGATTACGTCAAGAACCTTGCTTGGGCTTGGAGTGATGTCACCAAGGGTTGTATGAATGGCATCTGGAAGAAGACACTCAAGAGGTTCGTTCGTGACTTCAAAGGATCTGCCAAGGATTAAGAAGTTGTAAAAACCAACAAGGCTGTGGTTGAGATGGCAAACAACTTTAACCTGATTGTAGACGAGGATGACATTGAGGAGCTCCTAGAGGTGGTTCCTGAGGAATTGACTGATGAAGAATTGTTGGAACTGGAACAGGAAAGTGTAGCTGAAGAAGAGGCAAGAGAAAAGGAAACTGCAAGAGAAGAAAAAGAAGAACCCCAAAGAAAATTCACAGTGAAGTGTTTGGCAGAAGCTTTTGCAGACCTCAACAAGCTCCTTAAAAAGTTTGAAAACATGGACCCTAATACTGAAATTTTTTCATTAATAGAGAGGAATGTTCATGGTGCATTATCTGCTTACAAGCTAATCTATGATGAAAAAGAGAAACAAACCAAGCAGACCACCATGGACATACTTTTTGAAAAGAGTGATGCCTCTTCAAAGAAGAGCCTCAGGCATGTCCTGCAGGAGGTATGCCAGAAGAAGGCATTGTTATCATAGGAGATGACAGCTCCATGTGTGTTATTGCCCCTGAAGACCTTCCAGTGGGACGAGATGTGGAGGTGGAAGACAGTGATATTGATGATCCTGACCCCGTGTAGGCCTAGGCTAATGTGTGTGTCTTAGTTTTAAACAAAATAGTAAAAAGTAAAAAATAAAAAAATTTAAAAATAGGAAAAAACTTATAGAATAAGGATATAAAGAATGAAAATATTTTTGTATAGCTGTACAATATGTTTGTGCTTTAAGCTAGGTGTTATTACAAAAGAGTCAAAAAGTTAAAAAAATGAAAAAGTTTATAAGGTAAAAAAGTTACAGTAAGCTAAGGTTAATTTATTATTGAAGAAAGAAAATTATTTTTTATAAATGTAGTGTGGCCTAAGTGTACAGTGTTTATAAAGTCTACAGTAGGGTACAGTGAGATCCTAGGCCTTCACATTCACTCACCACTCACTCACTGACTCACCCAGTCCTGCAGGCTCCAGTCATGGTAAGTTCCCGATACAGGTGTACCATTTTTTATCTTTTAGGCCATATTTTTATTGTACCTTTTCTAAGCTTAAATATGTTTAGATGCACCAATACTTACCATTGTGTTACAATTGCCTACAGTATTCAGTACAGTAACATGCTGTAAAAATTTGTAGCCTAGGAACAATAGGCTATAGGTGTGTAATAGGCTATACCATCTAGATTTGTGTAAGTACACTCTTATGATGCTTGCACAAGGACGAATTTGCCTATAGATACATTTCTCAGACCGTATCCCTATCATTAAGCGATGCATGACTGTAGTTTAGATGAGTGAATCAGAATCCAAAAATATATTGAAAGACTGAGATGGTGGACTAAATATATCAAAATGAAATTTAATAAAAATTGATGTAAATCTACACCCTTGGGATTGAAACCCAATGCACACATCCATGTGGGGAGGCATAATTTTGTAGCAGCACTTGTAGAAGACATCTGGTTTTAATGTCAATGGTAAAGTCAGCATGAGTCACAGTATAATTCATGTCATTTTCTCAAAGAACAAATGCTATCTTAGGCTTCATAAAAAAGAGTATTTTGTCTAAAATGAGAGAGATAGTAACTTTTCTTGCTCAACAATAATTAGCAATCTACTCAGTTTTGGGGGGGGTGCAAATGTTTAAGAGGAATAATGAAAAATGAAGACTATTCAGAGTAGAATCATTTTCAGAAATGATGAAAGGAATTGAGGCTGTCTAACCTAGAGGAGGAAAACTGAGAAGAGATGTAGCACTTGTCTTCTGAAGCTTATTCATGTGCAGGATTGCCAGATGTTTACAGTTAAGAATACGGTTCTGGGGGCCGCAGTGGCGCAAGCAGTTAAGTGCACGCTCTCCGCTGCGGCGACGCAGGGTTCACTGGGTCGGATCCTGGGCATGCACGGACGCACTGCTTGGCAGGCCATGCTGTGGCGGCATCCCATATAAAGTGGAGGAAGATGGGCACGGATGGTAGCCCAGGGCCAGTCTTCCTCAGCAAAAAAAAAAGGAGGATTGGCAGATGTTAGCACAGGGCTGATCTCCTCAAAAAAAAAAAAAAAAAAAAAAAGAATATGGTTCTGCCTTTCTGTTACCTTCCCTTTAGGAGAGACACATAAAAAAGGAAAACAAAATTATTAAAAATCCTGAATGTGAGTGCTATAAAGACCAGAAACCAAAAGGCTAGAGAATGATAGCAGTAAGTAGGATCCTACTTTAATTTATGTTGCCAGGGAAGGCCTTCTTATGAGGTGGGTTTTGAGCTAAGAAGTGAAGGATGAACGAGGGGGGTAAAGCTATTCCAGGAAGCAAGAACCACAAAAAGAACAAAAACAGTGTTATTGGTTTGTTCAAGGAATAAAATGTAAAACAATGTGAACACACACACACATACACACACACATGTATACACAATGTAGAAAATACATAGTGTTCTGTGGATTTTTTTATGTAAAAACACAATATATCATGTATTTGGAGTAACAAACCGTGTTAGTATATATAACCTCACTTTTGAACTTTTGCATATTTTCCATCTTATGGACATACTTCACTTTATTTACTCATTCATCTATTCAAATTTCTATTCTTTTGTTCAAATTTTCTGCCCATCCCCCCAGCTTTATTGAGGTATAATTGACAAAATTGTAAGATATTTAAAGTGCACAACATGATGATTTGATATACATATACATTGTGAAAGGATTCCCCTCATCGAGTTAATTAACACATCCATCACCTCACATATTTACTTTTGTGTGTGTATATTGTCGGGGGAAGAGGGAGAATCACCCTCTGCCCTTTTCCTTAAGGTTCTTCTGGCTGGCCAAATAATCAACAAGACAGGTTAGCAGGAGAAAATAATACCAAGTTTAATAACATGTATACATGGGAGAAAGCAGGGACACTGCGTTTCTCAACACAATAGCAGAAATTCTCCTCTTAAATATCATTTTCAGCCAATGACAAAGGAGGATTTTGGGGGTGGGGGGAGTCAGTTACAGGAGATTACTACTAAAGCACAGTAAACAAGAGTAAGGTTTATTATACAGCCCCAAGGCCTCACCTTCCACATTGATAAGTTACTAGAAATGAGCTCACCCCCTCTCTTCTCCAAACAGAGAGGGAGATACCTTTACAAATGGAGATTTCTCTTATAAATGTAAATGATTGTCTGGCAACTCTTCGCAGGGTCATCCAGAGAATGTGGCCAGAGAGACAGAACTTCTGATAAGAGGGGCTTGTTGGTGCCTTTCCTATTGTAACATTTACCTTACATTATCTTTACAGCCATCATGATAGATCTGTTCCA